>NC_091292.1:39694438-39739438 GCF_038502225.1 Cherax quadricarinatus
AAAGACATCTCTTTGCACCCAGGTTGGATACATTAAGTTTACACAGATACCATCACGTTCCATCTCACACACAAATTTTAAGCACACAATGAACACAATTTGCATTACACACATTAAAATGGTACTGGAACACAGACCATGGAAATCACATCTTCCATGTTTTAGCTTCTTTAAAATGTTTGCATCTTTTAGTGCATAAGTATCAATCTTTCTAACCCTGTAAACCTTAGTTGTTAAATGTACTTTGTGGTAGTCAGTGTTTATGCCCAGGGTGCCATCTAATTTGGGAACCATGAAGCATGGGAATGCCCACTGACTCTCACTAAGCACTACAAACTGGCGTTGGAAGAATTTCACTTCTTCCTCCATCTCCAATTTTTCATACAGATTTTTCCCACACAAAAATTGTTGAATTGGCTCAGTTTCCTTAACAATTTCCTCATGGAGTTTCAATTTTTCCCCATTACTGACATCCCAAACTTTTATAAAGTTCCAAGGTGGCTGAGCCAACTCTCCAACATTTTTCTCATTAAACCCAAGCATGCATTTCCCAAAATCTTTTACACACATGTTATTTCTTAAATACGCTTTTGGTATTTCATACAGATTATTGTTTTGCAGCCCTTTACATTCCATTAAAACATTGGTCTCTCTGAATTTTTGACAGAACTTCAAACCCTTTAACCAGTTGCTGTGTACACTATACTCATTCTTTTTCTGCTCAGGGGTGTGGGTTTTATATCTAACCCCTGGGAACTTCCCCCACAACATGTTCAGCTCACAGCAACTTGCCATACAGATTTTCACATGAATTGGCTCCAGTATCAGCACTTCCTCTCCAGCCTCCAGAGTATCATGGTCCACATTATGGTCCCACATCATCATCCTGGTCTGGTTGATGAGCACGTTCACTGGTACCATCCACCTCATACGAGCCAAACAGTATCTGAAACTGAGAAAAAGCTCCGAGGGGGGAGCATCACCATCCTCCCCAAGCCAATAGCTCAGAGATTCCAGAGTGCTTCCCCACTCAGCAAATACAAAGAAAGGGATCCTCTCATCCCAGTTGTTAGTATTGTCTATACCATAGGCTTGCATCATTGTCTTGAAGGTTTGATGTAATTTCTCTATTTCCCCTTGAGATGGAGAGTGATACACAGTTGAACACTGAGGCTCTACTTTTAGTCCCTTCAAAACATTTCTAAAAGACTTTGAGGTAAAGTTAGATCCTTGATCTGTTTGTGCTGCTTGAAGAAAACCAACATGAAAAAAGAACTTCATCAAAACCCTTAAGACTACATGAGCAGTTATCTTATGCAGAGGGACTGCTTCCAGGTACCTGGTAGTGGAGCAAATTATTGTTAGTAAATAATTATTTCCCATTCTGGTCCTTGGGAGTGGGCCAACAACATCCACTACCAGCTTGCTGAAGGGTTCACCTGGTGCTGAAATCGGCTGAAGGGGAACAGGTTTAATACTTCGACTAGGTTTCCCTATAATTTGAAAGGCATGATAGGTCTCAATATGCTCTCTGACAGTCTCCCACAGCTGAGACCAGAAGAAATGCCTGGAAACCTTGGACATCACCACCTGGGGACAAAGCCCTTGTTCTCCTTCCATCGATACTGCAAACAGAGGTGAATTCTTTATAAGAGTTTCCTCCCTGAAATGAAAACACTTATTTAACTGTAAAATCTCTTCCTCAGCAACAGCGACATTTTCCTGCACAGAAATTAATTGCACCCTAGCAGGTGCAGCCTCTCTCACACTATTTAACTGATCCATTCTCCAATCATGCTCAGCTCTGGCTGGAACATCCTTTTCTTCAGTTGACTGCAGTTCAACATCAGAAAGCAGAGTTACCAAACTTAAGCCCTCACCATCCTCATGAGAAATATCATGAAGACTGTTGGTAGCATCAGGGAGAAGGTCTGGCAGGGTTTTCCTAGCCATTTCCTCCCAACATTTGGGATTTGGTTTCCCCCAACCTAGTTGTTCCTCACTGTCTAACAGACCCATAACATTATTCCCTAGTAAGAGGTCGACCCCTTTGAAGGGAATTTCATCTGAGATACCTACAGGGAGATAGCCAACTTGGTATGCAGATTCTACCCATAATTTGTGTACAGGTGTCCTTATGGTTGAACCCGTAATACCCTTCAACAATATATCTACCCCAGTATAGGTATCCTTAGACACTGGTAGCACTCCAGCACGTAGCAAAGAGTAGGTGCTACATCCATCTCTCAAGGACAATATGTTCTCAACTCTGCCTACATTCTTTTGCAAACCAACTGTGGACCTACTAGAAAATATACACATCCTGGGGTCTAGATCCAAAGGTTCCTCCTCACCTTGCCTTGAAGACCTAATGCAGGCAACTGGATGTATCTCTGCAGTTAGAGTCCTCTGGGGTGGTTCCTCCCTTTCCTGATCTCGCCGCCTTGACCAACAAAACTTTTGTGTGTGTCCAGTTTTGTTACAGTAGTAACAGGCATAACTCTTAAAGGTATTTTTACCATTTGGTGTAGGACTGGTACTGTTTACTCGAGGACCTGAAAAATTATCTGATTGTCTAGGTAAACTTTGAACTCCAGCTGACTTACCTTTTCCTTCTATTTTAGAGGGCACCTCAGCCTTCATTTGTCCCTGAAAATTCTTGTCCCACTTACCTTTATGACCATAAGACTTGGAATAAGGTTTAGAATGAGTGGGGAAATTTTCAGAAGCAGCATGACTGTTTTTACTTACCAATTCCCTGCGAGCCAGGAATCGGTCACCTAGATCCAGTGCTTCTGAAAGATTATCTGGGTTTTTGTCCTCCAAATATTCTCTGAGGTCAACAGGGATTGTATTGTACAATTCCTCATGAACCATTAGATCTACTAATTTGTTATAGTCTTTATTAACTCCTTTAGAACAAACCCATTTCTTAAAAAGGAACAGTTTCTCATTCCCAAACTCAGTTAAGGTCTGCCCATCCTGAAATTTTTGATTCCTGAACTTTTGTCTATATTTCTCAGGTATCATTTGGTATGCAAGCAATACTTCCTCTTTAATCTTATCATAATCAGAAAAATCTTGCCCCTCCAGAGTCTCTACTCTCTGGAATCCTTTACCCACAAGTTGTGTGCGAACTAGGGTAGCCCACTTCTGTTTGGGCCATCCTTGCTCCAAAGCAGTCTTCTCAAAAAAAGAAAAATATCTATCTGGGTCACTCTCTGTAAACTTAGGGACAAAATTTGCAGCTTTAGTTATGTTAAAGTACTGCTCAGGCTCTTGTTCAGAACCTCCTAATCTTTGACGTTCTTCCTCCTTAGCTTTCATTAATTTCATTTCAGCCTCTAGTACTGCTAATTTAAGTCTCATTCTCTCCATTTCCATATCACCTGGAGTAGGTGATCCCTCATGTTCACTGTTACCAGGCATGTTTACTGATGAATTATTACCTTCTTCCCTGAAGCCTAAAAAATCTGAAGACTCATCTTCTGACATAGTTTTATCTTTAAACACTTGCTTCCCTCTTACAGTATCAGTGGACAAAGTTTTCCCACAGGCACATAAAATAACACAAATTGAATGTAAGCTATGCACATAGCACTTACCATAACCACAACAAAAAATGTGTTACTCAACCTTTCTCCTACCTTAGGAGAAAAACAACCTGTAAACTAATATATGAAAACAACACTTCCACTGACACCACCTTGGTAAATCTTCTACCAGAAACATGCAACTGTTATTACCCCATACCAGCACATATAGTTCAAAGAATGTTTTGAGTTATTTTAGCAGTCAAATAACTCTCCCGGTCAAGCTCCCATGTTACGTTGGTTTGTCCCTTATTACTTTGATAGTAAGGTTCTCACTACATGTTCTAGTGTGGGGTAGCTTTTACTTAATGGCCTTATTTGTCTAGGGGTAATACTTACATCATGGCTGATCATCTTGAGTGTCTCTGATACCCTTTCACCAGCCCTCTTCACAGGTTATGTAAACTACTACTATAAAAATATAACTGTATCCTCAATAGATATGTACAGAATATACAATCACAGCCTCCATTTTCAAAACAAAATCTACACACTCCATGCCTGTGCTCCACATGGTGTGTTGCAACAACTCTTGTCCTTCACTCTTCCTGACATAACTCTGGGCTAACCAGTGTTTTGACACACTTTAGTCACCCTGGGTATGGTGGCCAAAACTTAAATTATAAAAACTCACCCCTGGAGCACACATGATGCCCCAAAAGATAGGAGAAGGACCCAGAGATCCTGCCAGGTTGAAGGTCAGCCACAGAGAGAGAGAGTCAGTGAGAGGGGGAGAGAGAGAAGCCTACCTAAGCTCCTCCCACCAAAACAAAAGACTGTTGCCAAGCACAATTCTCCAGTTACCACAATTCTACCACCTCTTAATTTTACTTTTACAAAAAGAAATACAACTTTATAAACTACTTATTTAAATTGTGTGTTTATGTGTCTATAGTATAACCTATTATATTGAGAAAAATAGGTTTGACCCAGCTGCCTCTCAGTCATAAGGTTGATCAGTCCTTCTGACATTTAGAGCAAAGTCCCCATCAATTCAATATAATTAGGTATTATTATAGTAACTGTTACTTATAAATACATGTTGGGTCCTATAGCCCCATAACAATCAAGAACTGCAAGAAGCCCCTATCACGAGCCTTTTCCATCCTATGGAGAGGGAGCATGGACATGGGGGTCGTCCCACAGTTACTAAAAACAACAGACATAGCCCCACTCCACAAAGGGGGCAGTAAAGCAACAGCAAAGAACTACATACCAATAGCACTAACATCCCATATCATAAAAATCTTTAAAAGGGTCCTAAGAAGCAAGATCACCACCCATCTAGAAACCCATCAGTTACACAACCCAGGGCAACATGGGTTTAGAACAGGTCGCTCCTGTCTGTCTCAACTATTGGATCACTACGACAAGGTCCTAAATGCACTAGAAGACAAAAAGAATGCAGATGTAATATATACAAACTTTGCAAAAGCCTTCGACAAGTGTGACCATGGCGTAATAGCACACAAAATGCGTGCTAAAGGAATAACAGGAAAAGTCGGTCGATGGATCTATAATTTCCTCACTAACAGAACACAGAGAGTATTCGTCAACAGAGTAAAGTCCGAGGCAGCTACGGTGAAAAGCTCTGTTCCACAAGGCACAGTACTCGCTCCCATCTTGTTCCTCATCCTCATATCCGACATAGACAAGGATGTCAGCCACAGCACCGTGTCTTCCTTTGCAGATGACACCCGAATCTGCATGACAGTGTCTTCCATTGCAGACACTGCAAAGCTCCAGGCGGACATCAACCAAATCTTTCAGTGGGCTGCAGAAAACAATATGAAGTTCAACGATGAGAAATTTCAATTACTCAGATATGGTAAACATGAGGAAATTAAATCTTCATCAGAGTACAAAACAAATTCTGGCCACAAAATAGAGCAAAACACCAACGTCAAAGACCTGGGAGTGATCATGTCGGAGGATCTCACCTTCAAGGACCATAACATTGTATCAATCGCATCTGCTAGAAAAATGACAGGATGGATAATGAGAACCTTCAAAACTAGGGAGGCCAAGCCCATGATGACACTCTTCAGGTCACTTGTTCTATCTAGGCTGGAATATTGCTGCACACTAACAGCACCTTTCAAGGCAGGTGAAATTGCCGACCTAGAAAATGTACAGAGAACTTTCACGGCGCGCATAACGGAGATAAAACACCTCAATTATTGGGAGCGCTTGAGGTTCCTAAACCTGTATTCCCTGGAACGCAGGAGGGAGAGATACATGATTATATACACCTGGAAAATCCTAGAGGGACTAGTACCGAACTTGCACACGAAAATCACTCACTACGAAAGCAAAAGACTTGGCAGACGATGCACCATCCCCCCAATGAAAAGCAGGGGTGTCACTAGCACGTTAAGAGACCATACAATAAGTGTCAGGGGCCCGAGACTGTTCAACTGCCTCCCAGCACACATAAGGGGGTTTACCAACAGACCCCTGGCAGTCTTCAAGCTGGCACTGGACAAGCACCTAAAGTCAGTTCCTGATCAGCCGGGCTGTGGCTCGTACGTTGGTTTGCGTGCAGCCAGCAGCAACAGCCTGGTTGATCAGGCTCTGATCCACGAGGAGGCCTGGTCACAGACCGGGCCGCGGGGGCGTTGACCCCCGGAACTCTCTCCAGGTAAACTCCAGGAAGCCCGTTTGTTTGATTGACTGCAGACTACACAGAGCTTCATAATGATTTGAATGGTTGATTTACTGTAATTCTACTAGCAACCTCTTGAATACTCTATTAATAACCTCCTTAAATGAAGCTCTAGCTATTTGTATTTCTATTTCTAACTGTACTTTTATATTAGGACAGCTTACCGGTGTACGTTCCTGATTTATATTTATTGTTTGTGTTTGATAAGGGCGCCTACAACCCCATCCATTTACAGTCTGCTTTATTGTCCAACGAAACCGTTTGAAACCGGTCAAGGGTTTGGACCAGTCTCGGGTTTGGACCAGTCTCGGGTTCAGACCAGTCTCGGGTTCGGACCAGTCGAGGGTTCGGACCAGTCTGATCTGATCAGTGGTTCACTTATTTAAAACATACTGGTCGGTGATGTGGGCTAACACATGAAGGATCTACTGGAAATTATCTAACAGAATAATACCTGGAGTTTACCTGGAGAGAGTTTCGGGGGTCAACGCCCCCGCGGCCCGGTCTGTGACCAGGCCTCCTGGTGGATCAGCGCCTGATCAACCAGGCTGTTGCTGCTGGCTGCACGCAAACCAACGTACGAGCCACAGCCCGGCTGATCAGGAACTGTCTTTAGGTGCTTGTCCAGTGCCAGCTTGAAGACTGCCAGGGGTCTGTTGGTAATCCCCCTTATGTGTGCTGGGAGGCAGTTGAACAGTCTCGGGCCCCTGACACTTATTGTATGGTCTCTTAACGTGCTAGTGACACCCCTGCTTTTCATTGGGGGGATGGTGCATCGTCTGCCAAGTCTTTTGCTTTCGTAGTGAGTGATTTTCGTGTGCAAGTTTGGTACTAGTCCCTCTAGGATTTTCCAGGTGTATATAATCATGTATCTCTCCCTCCTGCGTTCCAGGGAATACAGGTTTAGAAACCTCAAGCGCTCCCAGTAATTGAGGTGTTTTATCTCCGTTATGCGCGCCGTGAAAGTTCTCTGTACATTTTCTAGGTCGGCAATTTCACCTGCCTTGAAAGGTGCTGTTAGAGTGCAGCAATATTCCAGCCTAGATAGAACAAGTGACCTGAAGAGTGTCATCATGGGCTTGGCCTCCCTAGTTTTGAAGGTTCTCATTATCCATCCTGTCATTTTTTCTAGCAGATGCGATTGATACAATGTTATGGTCCTTGAAGGTGAGATCCTCCGACATAATCACTCCTAGGTCTTTGACGTTGGTGTTTCGCTCTATTTTGTGGCCAGAATTTGTTTTGTACTCTGATGAAGATTTAATTTCCTCATGTTTACCATATCTGAGTAATTGAAATTTCTCATCGTTGAACTTCATATTGTTTTCTGCAGCCCACTGAAAGATTTGGTTGATGTCCGCCTGGAGCCTTGCAGTGTCTGCAATGGAAGACACTGTCATGCAGATTCGGGTGTCATCTGCAAAGGAAGACACGGTGCTGTGGCTGACATCCTTGTCTATGTCGGATATGAGGATGAGGAACAAGATGGGAGCTAGTACTGTGCCTTGTGGGACAGAGCTTTTCACCGTAGCTGCCTCGGACTTTACTCTGTTGACGACTACTCTCTGTGTTCTGTTAGTGAGGAAATTATAGATCCATCGACCGACTTTTCCTGTTATTCCTTTAGCGCGCATTTTGTGCGCTATTACGCCATGGTCACACTTGTCGAAGGCTTTTGCAAAGTCTGTATATATTACATCTGCATTCTTTTTGTCTTCTAGTGCATTTAGGACCTTGTCGTAGTGATCCAGTAGTTGAGACAGACAGGAGCGACCTGTTCTAAACCCATGTTGCCCTGGGTTGTGTAACTGATGGGTTTCTAGATGGGTGGTGATCTTGCTTCTTAGGACCCTTTCAAAGATTTTTATGATATGGGATGTTAGTGCTATTGGTCTGTAGTTCTTTGCTGTTGCTTTACTGCCCCCTTTGTAGGTGATAGGTGATAAGATTGATACAAAAGTATAACTTGCGTGTTGAAGACCTGGTGATTGCTGGCAGTTCCTACAATGACGAAAGCTTGAGCCTCAACCCTTGTTTATAGATCACTGTATCTAGCTTTTCTGGTTTTTTTTCCGTCTCCACCACAACAAATGCTATATTATCACTATAGTTGACTGGTGGTATTTTTGGAGGAAAGATGCTTTTTCTGTAGTAATAATTGCTTCTCGTTGTGTATATTGCGACCGCTGGTAACTACAGGTTATATGAAATTCACAGTATACGTCTGGTATTTCAAGAAAAAAGAAACTAATGAAAGTCACTCCACTCCACTAAGTACCATTATAATACTGGTTAGTTGCTACTACAACACTGTATTCTGCTATTCACTGGTATCCCTAGATTACATGCGAGTACACTAGCAGGCCAGGAAGATTATTAAAACAGCTGACCAGTGTGGTAAGTTTCTGGTGACTTCTGGCACCTACCTCTATAGGCTTATCACTTCATTTACAAATTCACCTGTTTTCAAATGACACTTTAGCCTTTGTCATCTATATACTAGGGAGCCACTGTAGTATACACTATACACTGTGTATACACAATGTTATCAGGGAGACTTTCTTTCCTCAGACAAAGAAAAGTTCTATTATTATTATTTTGCACACGGAACACAGGCCTATGATTCCTCTCTGGCAGTAAACTCTGCTAGGTAGTGCACACTAATTCTCCTTTTTTGACTCAGTATATAATGTTTTCCGCCCAAGATTGGTTCCAGGCGCTCGAGGGATGTATCGTATAGGATTGATGGCACAAATTTAAGTTCTAGCACGTAAGAGTGACCGTGAAAACATGAGAAAACCCGGAGCACAACGAGGCACGCTGAAACGAGCACGTCTGTCTTGGCTGGAAATTTTCAGCACACTATTTACATCCCCTTTATTTATTCCTTGTTTTCCATTTATACACCTCGATCATATCCCCCCCCAAATTCTACGCCTTTCGAGAGAGTACAGATTCAGGGCCCTCAGTCTATCCTCATAGGGAAGATTTCTGATACATGGGATCATCTTTGTCATCCTCCTCTGTACATTTTCCAGAGCATTTATATCAATTCTGTAATACAGTGACCAGAGCTGAGCAGCATAGTCTAAATGAGACCTAACCAAGGATATATAGAGTTGAAGAACAACCTGAGGACTTCTATTATTTATACTTCTAGATATGAAGCCAAGAATTCTGTTAGCTTTATTGCAAACACTAATGCACTGTTGTCTTGGTTTTAAATTGTTGCTAACCAGAACTCCTAAATCCTTTACGCAAGCAGTAGTATTAAGATCTACATTATTTAGTTTATATGTGGCATGGTTATTTACCTGTCCAACATTTAGAACTTTGCATTTGTCAATATTAAAATGCATCTGCCACTTCTCCGACCATTGCATCAGTCTATTCAAATCATCCTGGAGTGCTCTAGTGTCCTCATTAGAATGAATTGGACGGCCTGTTTTGGTGTCATCAGCAAATTTGCTTATGTCGCTATTTATTCCCTCATCTATGTCGTTTATGTAAATTGTGAACAACAACGGGTCCAAAACTGACCCCTGAGGAACACCGCTTGTGACGTGCCCCCATTCTGATTTCTCCCCATTTATGCAAACTCTCTGCTGTCTATTTGTCAGCCATGCCTCTACCCAGGAAAAAATTTCTCCTCCTATTCCGTGTGCCTTAAGTTTCCTCAATAGCCTCTGGTGTGGAACTCTATCGAAAGCCTTACTGAAGTCCATATACACAATATCATATTCATTACCATGATCTACCTTCTCAAACACCTTAGTGAAAAAAGCTAGTAAATTCGTAAGACAGGAACGCCCCTTTGTAAAACCGTGTTGAGACTCATTAATCAATCTGTGCCTGTCAAAATGGCTACGAATTGCTTCGGCAATTATTGATTCCATATTATTATTATAATCAAGGGGGAAGCGCTAAACCCAGAGGATTATACAGCGCCTGGGGGGGGGATGTGGAAGGCATTCAGGCTTAATTTGGGAAACTGGAGCACAGATCCAATTCCCTAAATCAAGAGCCCCTCACCAACATCAAGGAACCTTCCTTGACCTGGAGAGAGTTTCGGGGGTCAACGCCCCCGCGGCCCGGTCTGTGACCAGGCCTCCTGGTGGATCAGCGCCTGATCAACCAGGCTGTTGCTGCTGGCTGCACGCAAACCAACGTACGAGCCACAGCCCGGCTGATCAGGAACTGACTTTAGGTGCTTGTCCAGTGCCAGCTTGAAGACTGCCAGGGGTCTGTTGGTAATCCCCCTTATGTGTGCTGGGAGGCAGTTGAACAGTCTCGGGCCCCTGACACTTATTGTATGGTCTCTTAACGTGCTAGTGACACCCCTGCTTTTCATTGGGGGGATGGTGCATCGTCTGCCAAGTCTTGATTGATTCCAT
Organism: Cherax quadricarinatus; assembly: GCF_038502225.1. Classification (NCBI taxonomy): domain Eukaryota; kingdom Metazoa; phylum Arthropoda; class Malacostraca; order Decapoda; family Parastacidae; genus Cherax; species Cherax quadricarinatus. The sequence goes on from NC_091292.1 coordinate 39,705,091, forward strand.
AAATTTTCCCACTATGGAGGTAAGGTTTATTGGTCTATAGTTCGAAGCCAAGGACCTGTCACCTGCCTTGTAAATAGGTATTATTATTATTATTATTATCAAAAAGAAGCGCTAAGCCACAAGGGCTATACAGCACTGCTAAATAGGTATTACATTTGCCATTTTCCACTTATCAGGCACTATGACAGTTTGTAGTGATATGTTAAAAAAGATTAGCCAAAGGTATGCTAAGTTCCTCTTTACATTCCTTTAACACCCTGGGGATTTGTTAGGTTTTAGTTTCTCTATTTGTCTGAGGACCATGTCGTACATAGTTTATTATCATCCTGTTCTTCATAATCTATTTCAGGAATATCGCTAGTATTTTCCTGGGTGAAAATTGACAGGAAGTAGGTATTTAGAATTTCACACATATCCTTATCACTGTCAGTGATCTCACCAGAGTTACTCTTAAGTGGGCCAATCTTGTCCCTAATCTTACTTCTGTATACCTGAAAGAATCATATAAGGTTAATCTTTGAATCCCTTGCGACCTTAGCCTCATAATCCCTTTTTGTTTTTCTTATTCCTTTCTGTATTTCTCTCTTTAATTGAATTTATTGATTTCTTAACTGCCCATCCCCTCTTTTGATACTCCTATATATGCCTCTCTTTTGACCAATGAGATGTTTTAATCTATTGTTCATCCATTTAGGATCATTTTTGTTAGATCTAATTTCCCTACTCGGAACAAAAGTTGTCTGGGCAGCTAGAACTATGCTCTGAAAAACGTCATATTGGCAACCAAGATCACCTACCTGACCCATAGTCAGGACATCCCAATTTAGCCCACCCAGGTAATTTTTCAGTCCCATGAAGTCGGCCAAGCGAAAATCTGGGACAGAGATTTGATTGCAGTTATCTGGGTAATTCCATGATATATTAAAACTAAGTGATTTGTGATCACTTTCCCCAAGCTTGTCATTAACCTCAAGATTATTAATTAGTGAATCTTTGTTGGCAAGAACCAAGTCAAGCAGATTGTTTCCTCTAGTTGGTTCTGTCACAACCTGTTCTAAAAAGCAATCCTGAACCATATCATGAAAGTCACTAGACTCAAGATTTCCTGTCATATTGTTCCATTCAATTTGTTTAAAGTTAAAATCTCCCATTATAACAACATTTTCATATCTAGATGCCTTATGAATTTCGTCCCATAACAGCTTACTGCCCTCCCTATCAAGGTTTGGGGGGCCTATAAATCACACTCAAAATTAATTTGTCATGTCCCTCGAGAAACTGTAGCCAAACAGATTCTGTGTTCGATGTCTCTAATCTTATATCATGTCTAAGACAACACTCTTCAGGTCACTTGTTCTATCTAGGCTGGAATATTGCTGCACACTAACAGCACCTTTCAAGGCAGGTGAAATTGCTGACCTAGAAAATGTACAGAGAACCTTCACGGCGCGCATAACGGAGATAAAACACCTCAATTACTGGGAGCGCTTGAGGTTCCTGAACCATGTATTCCCTGGAACGCAGGCGGGAGAGATACACGATTATATACACCTGGAAAATCCTAGAGGGACTAGTACCGAACTTGCACACGAAAATCACTCACTACGAAAGCAAATGACTTGGCAGACGATGCAACATCCCCCCAATGAAAAGCAGGGGTGTCACTAGCACGTTAAGAGACAATGCAATAAGTGTCAGGGGCCCGAGACTGTTCAACTGCCTCCCAGCATACATACAGGGGATTACCAATAGACCCCTGGCTGTCTTCAAGCAGGCACTGGACAAGCACCTAAAGTTGGTACCTGACCAGCCGGGCTGTGGCTCGTACGTTGGATTGCGTGCAGCCAGCAGTAACAGCCTGGTTGATCAGGCTCTGATCCACCAGGAGGCCTGGCCACAGACCGGGCTGCGGGGGCGTTGACCCCCGGAACTCTCTCCAGGTAATACTATCCCTCTTTGTTTGTTGATCAATTGATCTGCCATTACTAGCAACTTTATTTTGAATATTGTCTTTTAAACATATCCCTGAGGTATCCCAGTAATAACTGCTATTTTTAACCCTAATGCTGCAGCCTGATTGTTTCCCACAAACACCCATACCTCTATAATCTATCAGTTTAAATTCCTAGACAAGTCATCAATTACCCTCTCAATTGAATTGGCTAATGCAACCACCCCATCCCTAGCATACATATCATGTTTGTCAAAGAATAGGTCCCAGTTATCAATGAATGGGATTGCAAGTTCCTTGCGGTACCTGTCTAGCCAGCAATTTATACCAATTGCCCTAGACATCCATTCATTGCCCACTCCCTTTCTAGGCAAGATGCTATATATGACTGGGATCCCTCCCTTAGACCTAACTACTTCTATGGCTGACCTGTACTTATCCAGCAGCTCCACTCTCTCCTGCCCTTCCCAATGTCATTACCCCCAGCACTAAGACAGATAATGGGCTTGATCCCATTACCTGCCATAATATTATCCAACCTGCTGACTATGTCACCAACACCAGCTCCAGGAAGACACACTCTCTGTCTGACCTTTCTGTCTCTGTTACAAAATGCACAGTCCATATATCTTACCTGAGAATCGCCTACTATTAAAATAGGCGATTCTCAGGAGAACATCTTCCACCCTCACCCACCTCATCCTAATGTTATTCAACACATTCAGAACATAAAACACTGGAACACTGCACATACACAAGAAACAACACCAGATAGCCACATACATCTAGACTCTCTTACCTCCTCCCAAGAACTCAACACTCCTTTCACCAACAGACATTAAAACTCTCCTCAGACACCTTCCTCCAAAGGCTCCTGGTGCCTCTGGCCTAAACCACATTATCCTAAAACACCTTCCTGACTCTATCATTACTGCCTACACAAACCTCCTCAATGCCTCCCTTGCCTCTGGATACTTCCCTTCCCTCTTCAAAGCTGCTACTGCTATCCTCCTTCCTAAACCCAAAAAAGACCACTCTGATCCTAGAAACTATCGCCCTATCAGCCTCCTCGAAACTTTAGGAAAACTCTTTGAACAGCTCATCAACCATCGCCTTTGCAGATACCTGGAACACAACTCTCTACTTTCTGATGGCCAATTTGGTTTCAGAACACACACATCCACACAGGATGCCATTAACATCATTCTCAACTACATCCACATAAACACAAAACAAAGAAACAGGACAGCCCTGGTTGCAAAAGACGTTGAAAAAGCTTTTGACACTGTCTGGCACGATGGGCTCAAGTACAAACTCTGCACTAACTTTAACCTGCCTCTCACTACTCGCAAACTCCTCTGCAACTTCCTAGACGGCCGTACCATGAGAATAAAATTCGACATTACACAACTTATCACTCATGCCAATATAAATACACTCACACACAAAACACAAAATGAAGTCGACAGGATAACCAATTGGGAACAAAAATGGAGGATCAAAACCAATGCAGCTAAATCCAGCATTACATATTTTAACTACAGGAAACGTGATCCTCCATTACCTGTCGAGGTCAGAACAGTTGACACCTGCACTTACATCCCTATCACACAATCTGTCACTGTCCTTGGTCACAGACCGGGCCGCGGGGGCGTTGACCCCCGGAACTCTCTCCAGGTAAACACATTCACTCAAGGCATGCAATAGCTAGTAAGGCCCTTGCGGGCCTCTACAAGCTGAAACAAGCCTCCCAACGCACCAAACTACACCTCTACAAATCCCTAATACGTCCTTTGATAACTTACTTTCCTCTAGCCCTCTCTCTTGCAGCTAAAAGGAACTTACTTAAACTGCAACGTGTCCAGAACAAGGCGCTGCGCTGGGTGCTTAAGCGAGTCTCTCCATGCCCAATTAGACATCCCTGCGCTGAACCTGTACTGGAAGACGCTCAGTGACAGACAGACAAACTTGAGACACGACAAGACTACTGGACCTCTCTCCTTGACGAAGACATTCACAGACCCACAAACCAACACAACCTTTTCTACTCCTTGTATGATCCTGCTCCTAACCCTATCTACAAATAACCTTGGATTCTCTGACAGGTACCATTCTCTGATCCACTTTCGCCTTAGCTTTAGGGTTAAGACATAGCTCAATTCTACACCCCTCTCTAGCGCTAATCTTCGCCTGTCCCGTCCTCCCCGCTCACCCCACCGGTGTCCCAATAGAAGAGCCTGAATTTCTCTTCTCAATATCTGTCCCACGATCACCTTCACTGCTGGGTTAAGCCCTGGCTCTATTTCTACGACTAAGAACACTCCTCTCTAGCACTATTCTTCGTCTGTCCCATCTTCCTCGCTCATCCCATTTAGGATCTTACCTGTACTATCGTTCGTTCGTTCAAGCCGTCCATAATGGTGGTGAAGCAGCAGCTGAGGCGGTGGTGTTTTCTGTAGCCCTATATAACTCCAACATTGGAGGAGTTGGTAGAATCGCTGAATCACTAAAGAAGGAACCCTCTATCACCATCACTAGGACCTTCTACCACCATCACTACGACCTTCTACCACTATTACAACTGTTACCACCATCATTACTACCTTCTACCACCATCAACGACTATCACAACTGCTTCCACTCTACCACCACTACCTTTGTATTTTTTCTACAAACTTTTTCCGAAATTATGTGTGTTTCTCACATTCTTTATCAAAGGGCTGGCACTAGAAGCTTTCTTTGGAGCCATGGTAGCTTATTTAGCACTTGCAAGCACTAAAATCAATGGAATATTATGAAATATTTCATAGGAGTATGTGAGGGGACCGTCACTCACTGGTAAACAATGGCACACTGGCTGGGAAGGCAGGCCCAGGCGGCTCAGAGCGTGAGTATGTGTCCCGGACGAAGGACGATTAGCGAGTTAACGGACCATTTGCGAGCCAATGTTTAGACGAAATAACAGGATTATTTCCGAAATGGACGACTTTCAGGCCGGACGATTATTGAGGGACCACTGTATATTAAAATGTATTGCTCCATAACCTGTGTCAATATAGAGTAAGAATTAGAATTAGTCTGCCCAAAATGCCTAGGCATGCTAGTGGCCTTCTTTGTAATTCATATTTAATAATAAGTAAACCACACATTGCAAACTTTGCAAGGAAACAAACATTTTCATTTCTATGTGTGGGTTATTTGTGTATTGTTCCAATCATGATATTGTGCCTTTTTGTTCAATATAGGGGGTTAATTTGAGCTAAGGAAAGGAAAGGCAGCTCCAGTTCCCTGGATCAAGAGCCCTTTACAAGCACCCAGGCATCCCTTGCAGAGAGCCAGTTTCAATGAATACATCTTAAGGATTTTTAATAAAACCACTGGTATAATAGCAGCTGGTATGTAACTGTGCCAGAAATAGTCTTTTAGAATAAAGTTTAAGATTATTTTTTGATTATTACAAAAATTATACTGATGACAAGTTAACATATCTAGAACACTCATCATACAAGAATCACAAATTGATAAAATAAAGTGAATTATGTTTCCCTTGCTCATTATGCAGATTTAATATTATGTGATATTTAACTTTATGTAGGATTCAAATGTCACACTGCTTACAATAGTGAAAAAGAGGGACAGTGCAGAATAAGCCTTTATTAAGACAACATTTAGCTCTATGTATAATTTTATCGAATCAAATTTACTAAAGCTCTGCACAAAACAAAAATGTTGTCCCAATAAGAGCAGGTTCAGTAGCATGTATCTTCTATATTAATGTTGTCACAATAAGAGAAGGATCAGTAGCATGTGTTTTCTTTATTAACCCTTTCACTGTCAAGACCCCTGACTCTGAACTCACTCTCAGTGTTGAAGAATTTAAAAAAAAATTCTTTTTTTCTTTTTTTTTATTTATTATCACACTGGCCGATTCCCACCAAGGCAGGGTGGCCCGAAAAAGAAAAACTTTCACCATCATTCACTCCATCACTGTCTTGCCAGAAGGGTGCTTTACACTACAGTTTTTAAACTGCAACATTAACACCCCTCCTTCAGAGTGCAGGCACTGTACTTCCCATCTCCAGGACTCAAGTCCGGCCTGCCGGTTTCCCTGAACCCCTTCATAAATGTTACTTTGCTCACACTCCAACAGCACGTCAAGTATTAAAAACCATTTGTCTCCATTCACTCCTATCAAACACGCTCACGCATACCTGCTGGAAGTCCAAGCCCCTCGCACACAAAACCTCCTTTACCCCCTCTCTCCAACCTTTCCTAGGCCGACCCCTACCCCGCCTTCCTTCCACTACAGACTGATACACTTTTGAAGTCATTCTGTTTCGCTCCATTCTCTCTACATGTCCGAACCACCTCAACAACCCTTCCTCAGCCCTCTGGACAACAGTTTTGGTAATCCCGCACCTCCTCCTAACTTCCAAACTACGAATTCTCTGCGTTATATTCACACCACACATTGCCCTCAGACATGACATCTCCACTGCCTCCAGCCTTCTCCTCGCTGCAACATTCATCACCCATGCTTCACACCCATATAAGAGCGTTGGTAAAACTATACTCTCATACATTCCCCTCTTTGCCTCCAAGGACAAAGTTCTTTGTCTCCACAGACTCCTAAGTGCACCACTCACTCTTTTTCTCTCATCAATTCTATGATTCACCTCATCTTTCATAGACCCATCCGCTGACACGTCCACTCCCAAATATCTGAATACATTCACCTCCTCCATACACTCTCCCTCCAATCTGATATTCAATCTTTCATTACCTAATCTTTTTGTTATCCTCATAACCTTACTCTTTCCTGTATTCACCTTTAATTTTCTTCTTTTGCACACCCTACCAAATTCATCCACCAATCTCTGCAACTTCTCTTCAGAATCTCCCAAGAGCACAGTGTCATCAGCAAAGAGCAGCTGTGACAACTCCCACTTTGTGTGTGATTCTTTATCTTTTAATTCCACGCCTCTTGTCAAGACCCTCGCATTTACTTCTCTTACAACCCCATCTATAAATATATTAAACAACCACGGTGACATCACACATCCTTGTCTAAGGCCTACTTTTACTGGGAAATAATTTCCCTCTTTCCTACATACTCTAACTTGAGCCTCACTATCCTCGTAAAAACTCTTCACTGCTTTCAGTAACCTACCTCCTACACCATACACTTGCAACATTTGCCACATTGCCCCCCTATCCACCCTGTCATACGCCTTTTTCAAATCCATAAATGCCACAAAGACCTCTTTAGCCTTATCTAAATACTGTTCACTTATATGTTTCACTGTAAACACCTGATCCACACACCCCCTACCTTTCCTAAAGCCTCCTTGTTCATCTGCTATCCTATTCTCCGTCTTACTCTTAATTCTTTCAATAATAACTCTACCATACACTTTACCAGGTATACTCAGCAGACTTATCCCCCTATAATTTTTGCACTCTCTTTTATCCCCTTTGCCTTTATACAAAGGAACTATGCATGCTCTCTGCCAATCCCTAGGTACCTTACCCTCTTCCATACATTTATTAAATAATTGCACCAACCACTCCAAAACTATATCCCCACCTGCTTTTAACATTTCTATCTTTATCCCATCAATCCCGGCTGCCTTACCCCCTTTCATTTTACCTACTGCCTCACGAACTTCCCCCACACTCACAACTGGCTCTTCCTCACTCCTACAAGATGTTATTCCTCCTTGTCCTATACATGAAATCACAGCTTCATCAACATTTAACAATTCCTCAAAATATTCCCTCCATCTTCCCAATACCTCTAACTCTCCTCTCCTATTTTTAACTGACAAATCCATTTGTTCTCTAGGCTTCCTTAACTTGTTAATCTCACTCCAAAACTTTTTCTTATTTTCAACAAAATTTGTTGATAACATCTCACCCACTCTCTCATTTGCTCTCTTTTTACATTGCTTCACCACTCTCTTAACCTCTCTCTTTTTCTCCATATACTCTTCCCTCCTTGCATCACTTCTACTTTGTAAAAACTTCTCATATGCTAACTTTTTCTCCCTTACTACTCTCTTTACATCATCATTCCACCAATCGCTCCTCTTCCCTCCCGCACCCACTTTCCTGTAACCACAAACTTCTGCTGAACACTCTAACACTACATTTTTAAACCTACCCCATACCTCTTCGACCCCATTGCCTATGCTCTCATTAGCCCATCTATCCTCCAATAGCTGTTTATATCTTACCCTAACTGCCTCCTCTTTTAGTTTATAAACCTTCACCTCTCTCTTCCCTGATGCTTCTATTCTCCTTGTATCCCATCTACCTTTTACTCTCAGTGTAGCTACAACTAGAAAGTGATCTGATATATCTGTGGCCCCTCTATAAACATGTACATCCTGAAGTCTACTCAACAGTCTTTTATCTACCAATACATAATCCAACAAACTACTGTCATTTCGCCCTACATCATATCTTGTATACTTATTTATCCTCTTTTTCTTAAAATATGTATTACCTATAACTAAACCCCTTTCTATACAAAGTTCAATCAAAGGGCTCCCATTATCATTTACACCTGGCACCCCAAACTTACCTACCACACCCTCTCTAAAAGTTTCTCCTACTTTAGCATTCAGGTCCCCTACCACAATTACTCTCTCACTTGGTTCAAAGGCTCCTATACATTCACTTAACATCTCCCAAAATCTCTCTCTCTCCTCTGCATTCCTCTCTTCTCCAGGTGCATACACGCTTATTATGACCCACTTCTCGCATCCCACCTTTACTTTAATCCACATAATTCTTGAATTTACACATTCATATTCTCTTTTCTCCTTCCATAACTGATCATTTAACATTACTGCTACCCCTTCCTTTGCTCTAACTCTCTCAGATACTCCAGATTTAATCCCATTTATTTCTCCCCACTGAAACTCTCCTACCCCCTTCAGCTTTGTTTCGCTTAGGGCCAGGACATCCAACTTCTTTTCATTCATAACATCAGCAATCATCTGTTTCTTGTCATCCGCACTACATCCACGCACATTTAAGCATCCCAGTTTTATAAAGTTTTTCTTCTTCTCTTTTTTAGTAAGTGTCTACAGGAGAAGGGGTTACTAGCCCATTGCTCCCGGCATTTTAGTCGCCTCATACGACACGCATGGCTTACGGAGGAAAGATTCTTTTCCACTTCCCCATGGACAATAGAAGAAATAAAGAAGAACAAGAGCTATTTAGAAAAAGGAGAAAAACCTAGATGTATGTATATATATATGCATGTGCGTGTCTGTGAAGTGTGACCAAAGTGTAAGTAGGAGTAGCAAGATATCCCTGTTATCTAGCGTGTTTATGAGACAGAAAAAGAAACCAGCAATCCTACCATCATGCAAAACAGTTACAGGTTTCTGTTTCACAGTCATCTGGCAGGACGGTAGTACTTCCCTGGGTGGTTGCTGTCTTCCAACCTACTACCTTATGAAATGATAATCTTTTCCCGATGGTAATGACACCAAAAGTATGAAATTTGATGGAAAACTTATGGAATTGCACTCTCGCGAAGTTAGCAGTCTCAGCGATATACAGTGGTACCTCGGTATACGTCCTTAAATCGTTCCAGGACCTTGGATTTGTATCAAACAGGACATATACCAAACAAATTTTCCCATAAGAAATATAGGGAAAATGATTAATCCATTCCCATGAAAAAAAAATCCTATTGTTATTGGCATATTTTATGTTGATGGCGTTGTATAAAATAATTTAAACACTGCTTAATCCAGATCAAAAGCAATTTTTCAACATGCTCTAACATCCCTGATTTTTGTTTGCTAATCAATTTCACCCCCTTCGCAACATTAGCTGAATTAATAACATATTTGTTTTTCACAATCGTAGATACTGTTGTTCTCAGCACATGGTATGCAGCAGCCAAGTCCTGGATACGCATGCCACTTTCATACTTTTCAGCAATTTCTTTTTTTCACCTCCATAGTGATCCTAACCATTTTCTTCATAGCTTGGCTCTTCTCATTAACTTTCTTAGAACACATGGTTAATGAATTTACTAAATTTTTTTACGAAAAAAACACAAAATCACGTGAAAATTCAGAGATTTACAGCGCGGGTTGTTCACTGAAGGTAGCAATGGGTATACTGATGCTAGTGGGCAGTTGTGGCTTCGTCTCGAGTGAGAGGTAAACAAGGGTACGGCGTGGTGTTATGACTCATTTTGACCCATACAAGTTCTAGCACACGAGTCCTGTTCCAAACAAAGGTTGTATACCAAGCAAAAATTTTCATGACCAAACAGGACATATACCAAGTTAGACTTATTCCAAAGTGGACGTATGCCGATGTACCACTGTATACACAGTGGCGATTTTGCCAACTTTGAGCCCTATTTTTGGCCAATTCCATTGTTCCAGTTGACCAAACTCATAGATATTTCTCTAGAACTCCATTTGTTCTATTGATTGAGTACAAGAAACTGTCCATTTACCGATTTCAACTACCCAATAGTGGTAAAAAATTGGCAATTTGGCCAATTTCATGCAAATTTCAAAACAGGGTCCAGAATAAACAATGCAGACATAACTGGCACTAAAATAACATTTTTCTCTGTTCATTAGTCACGTCTCCAGGCCCCTCTTATATTACTCTTGCTTTCCAATTTGAATTTTTATTCACACAAAAAATAGAAGATTTACATACAATTATATAATAATGCAGACTAGTGCATTATTATATAATTGTATAAATAATGTCAACCCATTTGTCAGTGTGTATTAGACTGGCCAGTTGGACACGTATTGGACAGTGATGTCATTTGTTTACTCTTGAACATCGGCAAAAATCGAACATTTCTGCTACTTTGAGCTCAATTTCAAGATACTTTTCACCATGAAACCAATCAGAAAATCTCCAATTCTGTAATATATCTTCCAGTCTATCAAATGAGACCAAGAAAACAAGAATATAGCCATAAATACCATACGAAAATACACCTCAAAGTCGGTGTTTTAATCCAAAAACACAGTCGGAGTTTTTTTTCTCATTATGCACTGCATGCTGCAGGATTTTTTTTATATTGCACACACTGACCACACAGACCCATTCTCTCATATGTAGGTCTACCGACTTTCTCCTGCTAGATTTGAAGCCGCTAGAACTTTGGGGTATTAATACGTCACCAACACTAGCTTGTAAGCTGTACCTGTACGTCACTGACAGTGAAAGGGTTAAAGTTGTCACAAGAAGTGTCAATCCCATGTAAATTTACAGGAACTACAATTCAATTTTTAATTATACACCTTTGTTGTAATATGGGCATTCAAAATACATAATGATTAATTTGTTTTTTATTAGCACATCGGCCGATTCCCACCAAGGCAGGGTGGCTCAAAAAAGAAAAACTTTCCTCATCATTCACTCTGTCACTGTCTTGCCAGAGGGATGCTTACACTACAGTTATAAAACTGCAACATTAACATCCTCCCCTTCAGAGTGCAGACACTGTACTTCCCATCTCCAGGACTCAAGTCCGGCCTGCCAGTTTCCCTGAATCCCTTCATGTTACTTTGCTCACACTCCAACAGCACATCAAGTATTAAAAACCATTTGTCTCCATTCACTCCTAATGAATAAGTTTTGTAATATTGTAATTATCTATTATAATAGAAACAAGCACAATTGCTGCCATCTACCTTTTCAATTTTTTTTAAACAAAATATATTAGCAAAAGATGGGTTTCTCTCCAAAAATAGCTATTGTATATAAATTTTATTAACTGAGGTGCTCACTAATTTGCAGCTAATGATATATTACACATCATATATGTTTTAGTATATCAGCAGTCTTGCACTAAAACAGTGACCAAAATGAAACATTAACCAGCATTCATTTAATTGCTGTCCTGAATGAATAATGAATGTTTTCTTTTGTGGGAATATGGCCTATATGGTAATGAAGGAATTACTGCTTTTTGTTTCTACTGGGTGCCCCTGATGACATGGTACCGCACACCATCAATATCTACGATACTAACATCAGGAGGAACAACATTAGCTGGCATTAAAAGGGCTGATCTGGATCCTTGGAAATTACCTCCAGTAAGAGTAAAAATGGTCTGGTTCTCTCTGAAGTCTGGAGACGATTCAATTGGCTGAAGATCCTCTTTGTTAACATTGATCTGCATTACAGCGGTGGCAGTTTCATCCATTTCTTCTACCTGAATGGATTCCTCGACTTCTTTTGATTCTCTGGCTGTGTTAATATCTATGCCATGAACTTTCAAAAGGTGACGACTGAGTTTTTTGCGGGTAGGAAATTTTATGTTGCATATTTCACATGGATAAGACATGAGAATTTTGTGATGCAACTGGCCAGTAAGAGCCGGTTGTTCTATTATGGTGCCACTGGTTGACCCCTCGTGAACAGTTTTCTGGTGAAAGTACAAATCATTTTGTGAATTAAAGGTCTGCATACACAACTGACAAGAAAATTCAAGTTCACCAACATGAAGAGCTAAGTGCTCATCAAATGCAAATTTTGTGTTAAATGAGGAGTTACATACATCACAATTGAACACCACAGTGTGCATCCTCCTCTGATGGATTCTGAGAGCACCCTCAGTCCTAGCATGAAAGTCACAATCATCACATTTATGTTTCAAAGGTGCACTAGAATTGTGTGCCTTGGCAACATGCTTATTCATGAGAAACTTGAATGGAAACATTCTTGGACACAGAGGACATGGAATTGTTTTTTCAGTGTGTTTAAGTTTCATGTGCATATCTAGAGAACTTTTTGTTTGAAATATTTTGCCACAAGCTTCACACTGGGAGTCGTGATTTCTCCTGTGGATCCAAAAGAGTCCACTGCACCTCAGCATGAGACCACAGATCTCACAGGGGCCACTGTGTTGCTGCTGATGATACTTTAACTGTCTCTCACCACTGTATAGTCTCTTGCAGTGCTGGCAGCAGTAAGGGTATCTCTTAGCTTGCTCATGATCATTGTGATCTCTCACAATATGCTCTCTTAAATAATGATGCTTTGAATACAGCTTACCACATACCTCACACACAAAATTCTTTTCCTTTGTATTATACGGATGACGCTTCTTCTTCCACTCAAGTTTGAAAGCTAAATCTATATCCACTTCTTCTTCAGCATCCACTTCATCATCTGTCACCCAGTCATCATTTTTTATATCAACCTCATTTTTTACAGAATCTGTTTCTTTTTCAATGGTTTTACTTTCTTGTGTTGGTTCTGGCTGTGGAAGAGTGACTGTTATCTTACCTAGGATTGAACTGTTCTCTTCAAGTGGCATCTTAGTGCCATAATTACTAAAGCCTGCTGGATATTTCAAATATTTTCTTTTTTCAGAACCACCAGCTTTTATTTTATATTTCTTCCTTTTCCTAGATTTCATTTTCATCTTCTCCCAGAAAGCAACATCATTATCAGAGCTGAATTCACTATCTTCAGGATTCTTCACATCTGAAAAAGTATAAAAACAATTAATTCATTGGGAAATATTCAATATGAAAATTAGAACAGGCAAATAGGGACACACTCTTGAAAAAAAAAAATAAATAAAAAACATGAGGAGGTATAAATAGAAGCAATTACATAAATGAGCCAGGGGGATGTTAAGAAATACTTTTCATCTGAGGGTGGCAAAAATGTACTCAAATAACCCACACATAGGAGAGAGAAAAGCACAGTGGCTTTTGCCTGGTGGCAAAAGTTCATGCTTCACATGGTCAAAGTCAGGGTTCAATTCCTGGCGAGGGTAGAAACACTGGGTGTGTTTCCATACACCAGTTGTCTATGTTCACTCATCAGTAATAATGGGTACCTGGGTGTTAGTTGAATGTTGTGGGTCGCATCCTGGGACAAAATTGACCTAATTTGCCCGAAATACTCTGCATAACAAGCAGCTTTCTATGTACAGCAGAAGTATGTCATTGATGCACAGTACATGTACAGTAATACCTCTAATTTCGTGATTCTCTAATTTCAGCAACTTTTTTTCTCAAAATACAGTGGGCCCTCGTTTTTCATAATTAATTTGTTCCAGAGTGACTATTGACGATTTGCGAATCCATTTTCCCCATAAGAAATAATGTAAATCCAATTAATTCATTCCAGTCACCCAGAAGTATCAAAAAAAAAAAAAAAAAAAAATCTAACCTTAAAGATAGATTTACATGCACAAAAGAATGAACATTCAATATGACAGTTACCTTTATTGAAGGCTGTTGTTGATGAATGGAAGACAGGGAGGAGGAGAAAGGGAAGAGAGGTTATTGTTTGGAAGGGGAATCCCCTCCATAAGGACTCTAGGTCACTTCCCTAGCTTAAATATAGATTTACATGCAGAAAAGAATGCCAAATAAACGTAAAGCACTAATAAAATGTATAAATGAACATTTAACATCACACTTACCTTTATTGAAGACTCTTGCTGGTGTATGGCAGACAGAGCAGAGGGAGGGGAGGGGAGTTTGTTAGAGAATATGACACTAATATCAACTCTACGGCTTATTTATCTATCAAAATTCAACTATTATGACATAATAAACAATATTAATAACATAGAAACATGGAATATACTCTAGAATGAATAAAATAAGTCATTATGTATGTCACAAGAGGTGTTGTGTTGTGTTGTTGTTGGGTGTATAAGGGCCACTGAGAACATAAGCCGTCCATAATGGTTGTGAAGCAGCAGCTGAGGCGGCAGTGTTTTCTGTAGCCCTATATAACTCCAACAACATCGGAGGAGTTAGTAGAATTGCTGAATCACTGAAGAAGGCACCCTCTACCACCATCACAACCACTACCACCCTCTACCACCATCACAACCACCCTCTACTACTATAACAGCTGCTGCCACCCTCTACCACTTTAACAACTGCTACCATCATCACTACCACCCTCTACAATTATCACAACTGCTACCACTCTACCACCACCACTTTCGTGTTTTTCTACAAACTTTTTCTTAAATTATGTGTGTTTCTCACATTCTTTACCAAAGGGCTGGCACTAGAAGCTTTCTTTGGAGCCATGGTGGCTTATTTAGCAGTTGCAAGCACTAAAACGAATGGAATATTATGAAATGTATTGTATGAACACGAGGGATCATTCTCACTCACTGATAAACAATGTCACACTGGCTGGGAATGGAGTGTGAGGCTGTTCAGGGCCGTGCATACGCGTCTGAGACAAACGACTACAGTGGACCCCCGCATAGCGACCTTAATCCGTGCAAGAGGGCTGGCTGTTATGCGAAATGTTCGCTATGCGAATGAATTTTCCCCATAAGAAATAATGGAAATAAAATTAATCCGTGCAAGACACCCAAAAGTATGAAAAAAAAATTTTTTTACCACAAAAAAATGTTAATTTTAGTACACACAAACTGAAAAAGGCATGCACAATTACATGACACTTACTTTTATTGAAGCTCTGGTGATGATTGATGGGCTGGGAGGAGGGGAGAGAGAGTGTTAGTGTTTAGAAGGGGAATCCCCTTCCATTAGGACTTGAGGTAGCAAGTCCTTTTCTGGGGTTACTTCCCTTCTTCTTTTAATGCCACTAGGACCAGCTTCAGAGTCACTGGACTTCTTTCGCACAACATATCTGTCCATAGTGGCCTGTACCTCTCGTTCCTTTATGATTTGTCTAAAGTGGTTCACAACACTGTCATTGTAACAGTCACCAGCACGGCTTGCAATAGCTGTGTGAGGGTGATTTTCATCAAAAAAGGTTTGCACTTCAAGCCATTTTGCACACATTTCCTTAATCTTTGAAGTAGGCAATTCCTTCAATTTCTCTCTCCCCTCCTTTGAACCAGTTTCCCCAGGTCTGGCCTCTTGCTCTTGAAGTTGATCTATCAGCTCATCAGTGGTTAGTTCTTCATTGTCCTCCTCCACCAACTCTTCCACATCCTCCCCACTAACCTCCAACCCCAAGGACTTCCCCAATTCCACAATTGATTCCTCAACTGGTATACTCCTCTCAGGGTTAGCCTGAAACCCTTCAAAATCCCTTTTGTCTACACATTCTGGCCACAGTTTCTTCCAAGCAGAGTTCAAGGTTCTCTTAGTCACTCCCTCCCAAGCCTTACCTATAAGGTTTACACAATTGAGGATATTAAAGTGATCCTTCCAAAACTCTTTTAGAGTCAATCGAGTGTCTGTGGTCACTTCAAAGCACTTTTGAAACAGAGCTTTTGTGTACAGTTTCTTGAAGTTGGAAATGACCTGCTGGTCCATGGGCTGCAGGAGAGGAGTGGTATTAGGAGGCAAAAACTTCACCTTAATGAAGCTCATGTCCCCATAAAGTCGCTCTGCCACGTCTGTAGGATGACCAGGGGCATTGTCTAACACCAGGAGGCACTTAAGGTCTAATTTCTTTTCAGTTAGGTAATCTTTCACATTGGGGGCAAATGCATGGTGTAACCAGTTATAGAAAAATTCCCTAGTGACCCATGCCTTACTGTTTGCCCTCCACAGCACACACAAATTATCCTTGAGGACATTCTTTTGCCTGAACGCTCTGGGAGTTTCAGAGTGATATACTAATAAAGGCTTAACTTTGCAATCACCACTAGCATTGGCACACATCAACAAAGTAAGCCTGTCTTTCATAGGCTTATGTCCTGGGAGTGCCTTTTCCTCCTGAGTAATGTAGGTCCTGCTTGGCATTTTCTTCCAGAACAGGCCTGTTTCATCACAATTAAACACTTGTTCAGGTTTCAGTCCTTCAGTTTCTATGTACTCCTTGAATTCATGCACATATTTTTCAGCCGCTTTGTGGTCCGAACTGGCAGCCTCACCATGCCGTATCACACTATGGATGCCACTACGCTTCTTAAATCTCTCAAACCAACCTTTGCTGGCCTTAAATTCACTCACATCATCACTAGTTGCAGGCATTTTTTTAATTAAATCGTCATGCAACTTCCTAGCCTTTTCACATATGATCGCTTGAGAGACGCTATCTCCTGCTAGCTGTTTTTCATTTATCCACACCAATAAGAGTCTCTCAACATCTTCCATCACTTGCGATCTTTGTTTCGAAAACACAGTTAAACCTTTGGCAACAACAGCTTCCTTGATTTCCGTTTTCTTGCCCACAATAGAAGAGATGGTTGATTTTGGTTTCTTGTACAACCTGACCAGGTCGGTGATACGTACTCCACTTTCATACTTATCAATGATCTCTTTCTTTATTTCAATAGGAATCCTAACCCTTATTGCTGTAGGGTTGGAACTAGAAGCTTTCTTGGGGCCCATGGTCACTTATTTTCCAGAAACACCACCGAAAACACTGTAATAATACGAAATATTCCGAGTGTATGCTTGAATGTTACCGCGGAGGCTGGCTGGTAAACAATGGCACAGGCGGCACATGTGAGGCTGGCTGAGGGCGCACATTGGACGCGTCTCGGACGAAGGCCGCTGAGCGGGATTTTGTCCACTATGCGGGGCAAAATTTTAGCGAACAAAGCGTCCGCTATGCGGATTGTCCGCTATGCAAGGCGTCCGCTATGCGGGGGTCCACTGTATTTGCGAGTCAAACAACAATTTTCGAGTCAATGTTTTGATGAAAAAAAAAGTTACGATTTTCAAAAATTACGGCTTTTGAGCCTTACAAAAAACGAGGGTCCACTGTATAGCCTCTATTTTTGTGACTTCCCTCTAAATTCAGTGATCATATGGTACATGTCCCAGTGGCCCTGTGCACACAAAGCCTCCCAAAGATGCATTCAAGTGTCAGTCTGGCATTGTTTCTTGGCAAGTGAGCATGACCCCCCACATTCATACAAAACATTTTGTAATAATCCATTGTTTTTTTTTGCTTGCAACTGCTAACCGTGATACCATGGGCCCAAAGAAAACTCCTAGTGCCATCCCTTTGGTAAAGAAGGTGAGAAACATGATAGAATTAAAAAAAGAAATCATAGAAAAATATGAAAGTGGCGTATGTGTGGCTGACCCTGTTGACCCTACGCCTGTTGTGGAATGTTTTGTGGCATTGGGGAATTCCATGGGGTTGGAGGTGAGTGGCCAGGATGTGGAAGAGTTGGTGGAGGACCACAGTGAAGAGCTAACCACTGACGGGCTGCAAGAGCTTCATCTGCAACAGCAACAGACCAGAGCTGAGGAAATTGCTTCACAGGAGGAGGAACAGAGAGGGTAGAAGGTGCCTTCTTCAAAGATTAAGGACATTTGTGCAAAGTGGAGACAGGTGCAAACGTTTGTGGAGGAACATCACCCTAACAAAGCAGTTGTAGGCCGTGTCTGCAACATGTTCATTGACAATGCCTTGTCACATTTTAGGCAAATCTTAAGGTGATGCCAGAAACAGAGCTCTCTGGAGCAATTTTTTGAGCGACAGGGGTCCAGTGACTCTGAAGCTGGTCCTAGTGACATTAAAAAACAAAGAAGGGAAGTAACCCCGGAAAAGGACTCGGTACCTAAAGTCTTTATGGAAGGGGATTCCCCTTCCAAACAATAGTAACTTCTCCTTCCTCTCCCCTCCTCCCATCTTCCATACACCAACAAGAGTCGTCAATAAAGGTAAGTGTGATGTTAAATGTTCATTTACACATTTTATTACTGCTTTACATTGATTTGTCATTCTTTTCTGTATAAATCTATAATTAATCTTTAAAAAATTAATTTTTTGTTAATACTTTTGAGTGTCTGGAACGGATTAATTGGATTTACTTTATTTCTAATGGGGAAAATGGTTTCGATTTTCATGAGTTTTGACTTTCGGCAGACTCTCTGGAATGGATTAATCACGAAATTAGAGGGTCCACTGTACAGTGGACCCCCGCATAGCGAATGCCTTGCATAGCGAACAATCCGCATAGCGAACAATCCGCATAGCGGACGCTTTGTTCGCTAAAATTTTGCCCCGCATAGTGGACAAAAACCCGCTCAGCGGCCTTCGTCCGAGACGCGTCCAATGTGCGGCCTGAGCCACGCTCACATGTGCCGCCGGTGGCATTGTTTACCAGCCAGCCTCCGCGGTAACATCCAAGCATACAATCGGAACATTTCGTATTATTACAGTGTTTTTGGTGATTTTTTTCTGGAAAATAAGTGACCATGGGCCCCAAGATAGCTTCTAGTGCCAACCCTACAGCAATAAGGGTGAGAATTACTTTGGAGATGAAGAAAAAGATCATTGATAAGTATGAAAGTGGAGTGCTTGTCTCCGAGCTGGCCAGGTTGTATAATAAACCCCAATCAACCATCGCTACTATTGGTGGTACAGCTGCTGCTGCTGCTGTACCACCATCAGCTGCTGCTGCTGCTGTAGTACCGTCTGCTGCTGCTGTAGCATCGTCTGCTGCTGCTGCTGCAGCATCGTCTGCTGGTGCTGTAACATCGTCAGTTGCTGCTGTAGCATCGTCTGCTGCTGCTGCTGCTGCTGTAGCATCGTCTGCTGCTGCTGCTGCTGCTGTAGCATCGTCTGCTGCTGCTGCTGCTGCTGTAGCATCGTCTGCTGGTGCTGTAACATCGTCAGTTGCTGCTGTAGCATCGTCTGCTGCTGCTGCTGTAGCATCGTCTGCTGCTGCTGCTGCTGCTGTAGCATCGTCTGCTGCTGCTGCTGTAGCATCGTCTGCTGCTGCTGCTGCTGCTGCTGTAGCATTGTCTGCTGCTGCTGCTGCTGCTGTACCACCGTTGTTGGTGTGGCTTATTGAGAATACCAAGAAACAATTAACCCCAGAGGATTTGCCACCCAGGATAACCCAAAAAAGTCAGTGTCATCGAAGACTGTCTAACTTATTTCCATTGGGGTCCTTAATCTTGTCTCCCAGGATGCAACCCACATCAGTCGACTAACACCCAGGTGAACAGGGAAAATGCCTGGAACTAGTGCTCATATTGGTGAATTTAGAGCCAGCAAAGGTTGGTTTGAGAGATTTAAGAATCGTAGTGACATACACAGTGTGATAAGGCCTGTTCTGGAAGAAAATACCAAACAGGACCTACAGTACTCAGGAGGAAAAGGCACTCCCAGGACACAGTGTCTCATCAGTCATTGCTGCATCTTCAATAAAGGTAAGTGTCATTTATTCTTCATTTAGTAGAGTAGTACATGCACAATATATATTGTGCATGTACTACTCTACTTTTGTGCATGTATCCTTCTCTTTGTGTGTAGGAAAATGTCTATTTCATGTGGTAAAAATTTTTTTTTCATACTTTTGGGTGTCTTGCACGGATTAATTTTATTTCCATTATTTCTTATGGGGAAAATTAATTCGCATAGCGAACATTTCGCATAACGACCAGCCCTCTTGCACGGATTAAGTTCGCTATGCGGGGGTCCACTGTACTTGTAGAAATAAAGATATTGTTGCTATTATTACAGTGGTCTCTCGATAATCGTAGTTCTCGAGAATCGTAGATTTCGGAAATCATAGGGATATTTTCGTATAAACATGGGCTAGCTAATCGTAGATTGACTCACAAATAGTAGTTAGTCCGGGACAGGTACACATAGCCCCGAGCCGCCTCACACTCCTTTCCCAGCTAATGTGCCATTGTTTATCAGTGAGTGAGGATGATCCCACAAGTTCATACGATACATTTCATAATATTCCATTCGTTTTAGTGTTTGCAACTGCTAAATAAGTCACCAAGGCTCCAAAGAAAGCTTCTAGTGCCAGCCCTTTGGTAAAGAATGTGAGAAACACATATAATTTAACAAAAAGTTTGTAGAAAATTATGAATGTGGTGGTGGTATTGTGGAAGCAGTTGCAATAGTGGTTGATGGTGGTAGTGATGGTTGTAGCAGTTGTAATAGTTGTAATACTGGTTCTTATGTTATTGAGGCTAGGACTTTGGGTAGTTTCAAATTTAGGTTGGATAAATATATGAGTGAGAGGGGTTGGATTTAAGTGGGACTTGCAAATGAGTGGATAGTTATCAAAGCTTATTTCTTATTTATTGATCAGGATAAAACCGTTGATCAGGATAAAGAACTCGATATTGTTTATTTAGATTTTAGTAAGGCTTTTGATAGAGTACCACATCAGAGACTGTTGAAGAAAGTGGCTGCTCATGGCATTGGGGGAAAAATGCTGTCATGGATCGAGTCATGGCTCACTAATAGGAAGCAGAGAGCGTGCATAAATGGGGTTAAATCTGAGTGGGGATCTGTAACAAGTGGCGTTCCGCAGGGATCAGTTTTAGGCCCATTGTTGTTTATATATAAACGACCTTGACGAGGGAATTATTAGCAACATAAGCAAATTTGCTGATGACACGAAGATAGGTAGGATAATCGATTCAGACGTTGATGTTTCACAACTTTAGGAGGATTTAGACAAACTCAATTCGTGGTCAGAAAAGTGGCAGATGCAGTTCAATGTAGATAAGTGTAAAGTTCTAAAGCTCGGAAATATTCATAACCCTAGCACCTACCAGCTTAATAATGTTGAACTTAGCAGTATAGAATGCGAAAAGGATTTGGGGGTTATGGTAAGCAGCAACCTTAAAAAAAAGACAGCAATGCCTAAGCGTACGTAATAAGGCAAATAGATTATTGGGATTTATATCAAGAAGTGTAAGCAACAGAAGTCCAGAGGTTATACTGCAGCTTTATACATCATTAGTAAGGCTTCACCTAGATTATGCAGCTCAGTTCTGGTCTCCATATTACAGAATGGACATAAATTCGTTAGAAAACATTCAGCGTAGAATGACTAAATTAATACATAGCATCAGAAATCTTCCTTATGAAGAAAGATTGAAGACCCTTCAATTACATTCACTTGTTAGACAAAGAATAAGAGGAGACATGATCGAAGTGTATAAGTGGAAGATGGGTATAGATAAAGGGGATATAAATAAGGTCTTGAGGATATCTCTCCAAGAGAGAACCCGCAGTAATGGATTTAAATTAGATAAGTTTAGATTTAGAAAGGACATAGGAAAGTATTGGTTTGGAAATAGGGTAGTTGATGAGTGGAACAGTCTACCTAGCTGGGTTATTGAGGCTAGGACATTGGGTAGTTTCAAATTTAGGTTGGATAAATATATGAGTGAGAGGGGTTGGATTTGAGTGGGACTTGCAAATGAGTGGATAGAGATATCAGAGCTTATTTCTTGGGAAGCATTGAGGATTGGGTTGGGAAAATGTTTCGTTAGTGAGATGAATTGTAAAGGACCTGCAGAGCATGGGCCAACAGGCCTGCTGCAGTGATCCTCCTTTCTTATGTTCTTGGGTAGCATTGAAAATTGGGTTGGGCAAATGTTTTGTTAGTGGGATGGATTGTAAAGGACCTGCCTAGTATGGGCCAACTGGCCTGCTGCAGTGATCCTCCGTTGGAAAACAATGAATCCCTTGGCAAACAATGAATCGTTGGCAAACAATGAATCCCTTATTAATAATTTAGAAATTTCAGAGGAACTCGGTACTAGCGACCACAAATCAATTACATTTAGCAGATTACGGTGGGCTTAGAGAACACTCATCATCTGTTGACTGGGGTAACGAAGAGAGCTATCAATATGACAGTTTTCTGAACACTATACGTGCTGCTCAAAGAACGTTTATCTCGTATAAAGAAATTAGATCAAACAGAAATGACCCAAAATGGATGAATAATAGGCTGAAATATCTACTAGGGCATAAGAAAGGAATTTATAGGCGTATCAAAAGAGGTGAGGGTCATCTTATGAATCAGTATATTGACATTAAGAGGGACATTAAAAAGGGGATAAGAAAAGGTAAAAGGGACTATGAAATTAAAGTTGCTAGGGATTCTAAAACTAACCCAAAAAGTTTTTTCCAGGTCTATAGAACAAAAGTTAGAGATAAGATAGGTCCCCTTAAAAATAACTATGGGCATCTTACTGACAAAGAGAATGAAATGTGCTCGATTTTAAATAATTATTTTCTCTCGGTTTTTACACAGGAAGACACTAACAATATTCCAGTAATAAATTTTTATAGTGGGCTAGAAGAAGATAAATCATGTAACATCACAGTCACTAGTGAAATGGTTGTGAAGCAGATTGACAGACTGACGCAAAGTAAGTCGCCGGGTCCTGATGAGGTTTTTTCAAGGGTTCTTAAGGAATGCAAAATGGAACTCTGTGAACCATTAACTAATATTTTTAATTTATCTCTTCAAACAGGTGTAGTGTCTGATATGTGGAAGATGGCTAATGTAATTCCTATTTTTAAAGCAGGGGACAAGTCGTTACCATCAAATTACTGCCCAATAAGCCTGACCTCTATTGTAGGCAAATACTAGAGTCAATTATAGAACATAAGAACATAAGAAAGGAGGAACACTGCAGGAGGCCTGTTGGCCCATACTAGGCAGGTCCTTTACAATTCATCCCACTAACAAAACATTTGCCCAACCCAATTTTCAATGCTATCCAAGAAATAAGCTCTGATGTGCAAGTCCCACTCAAATCCAACCCCTCCCACTCATGTACTTATCCAACCTAAATTTAAAACTACCCAAGGTCCTAGTCTCAATAACCCAACTAGGTAGACCGTTCCACTCATCTACTACCCTATTTCCAAACAAATACTTTCCTATGTCCTTTCTAAATCTAAACTTATCTAATTTAAATCCATTACTGTGGGTTCTCTCTTGGAGAGATATCCTCAAGACCTTATTAATATCCCCTTTATTAATACTTATCTTCCACTTATACACTTCGATCAGGTCTCCCCTCATTCTTTGTCTAACAAGTGAATGTAACGGCAGCGGCAGCAGCGACTTCCAAGCTCCGTACTTTTCTCCAACTATCAGAGCTACCAATGCTCCTATGATGACCTAGTTACAAGCAAAACTGCACTACCCAACGTAGCACCCAGAATGACCAAAGATTACCAACAGTGAAACCTACAAATCGAAAATAATAGAGATCAAAGGAAGACTGCCCACAAACCGAAAGCAACACCCCGCTGCCAGCCGAACAACGTAACCCTAAGCTTTGTATAACTACAACTTCTTCTTAACTACAACAATTCCTGTAGTATTATGAGGTGCAATCTAAGAGGAAACAGCACCAAGGCCAGCAAGAAAACACCGAAAAATCAACTATTCAACAAGTGTAGCCAGGAGGACGCCGGCCCAGCAACCACCCCACTCACCACCACTCAAGGCGACACCACAACAATAACAACAAACATGGCTGCCACCAGCCCATCCTCCCCTCTCTTCCCCAGATTCAACCTACCAAGTAGTCTCTCAGGTATGACCAACGATCCAGATACCCTAAAGACATGCATCTCCAACTTAGTTATTGAAAATATGAATCTTCGAGAGACACTAACAAAACAAGACACCAGGATGACACAACTCGAGAACAAAATCCTCAGTCTTGAACAAAAGTTATCAACACCAGGAATGACTAACTGTGACAAGACCATCCAAACAGTCATAGATAGCCATACCCAACAAATAATATCTCTTAATACAAAGGTTGAAGAAGCAGTAAAAGAATGGAAGAACAACTTAGATAACCAGTTCAGTGACTACTTTGCTCTCCAAGAAGATAAAACTGAACAAGATAAACTATAGGATGCAGTAATAGTTAACAGTCCACTTTCTCCCAGTGATATGAACCAAACATACAGTAAAGAAATTACTCTGCAGATCATAAAGGACCAAACAAGTGTTATTGTACCAGAGTCTGAAATAAAAGAAGCCAGGTTACTAGGATCCCATGGTAGAAAAAGTGTTATGCTTAGATTCCATTCACATGACAGGAAAAAAGACTTAATTATTGCATCTATTAAAGTAAAGAAAGAGGTATACATAAACGAGTGTCTTACCAAAAAACGTCAGAACCTCCTGGTTAGAGTCAGAAAACTTAAGCGGGAGAATAACGACACAATACACCAATGCTTCACACGGGATGGGAAAATTCTTGTTAGGAAAACAAATGTAGGTCAACTGTACACAATCACGAACGAGAATGATCTATCACGATTTCTCAGGGATACTAATCTTACAGAGAATAACTAAACAATGTCCAACTTAAAAGCCTACGTAGTGTAGTGTATGTTTTGCTCCATTATTGTTCAAATTTCATTGTACAATCTCTTAGTAATTAAATAATCAACTATCTCATTTTGTGATTTTACTAGTAAGCATAAGTCACCTTATGTAATTTTCTTATTTACTATTGTTTGCTTAAACATTAGCTGAATTGATACTTTCTCTGTCCATATTACTACCTCATATTTTTTTTAAATACTAATGCCGGAAAAAAAATCCCCCCCCAGTACCAACAATACCACCAGTCCGATAACATTCTTCTTTGCAAATATACAGGGTCTAAAGCCAGCAACAAACAACAAAATACCTTTCATCCGTGGACTGCTTGCAGAGGCAAAGGCAATGTTCGCGGCTTTCACTGAGACCCACATAAAGGATCACTTGGACAACGAAATATGGATCCCAGGTTACAACCTATACAGATGTGACAGAGTGAACAGGCAAAAGGGGGGGGGGTTGGCCTGTACATTGCAGAGTCACTTGTTTGCACAGAACTGCTAAATGCCTCAAATGATGTAGTGGAAGTTTTAGCAGTAAAGGTCGAGAACCAAAACCTAGTCATTGTGATAGTCTACAAGCCTCCGGATGCAACATCCCAGCAATTCCAGGAACAGCTGTTAAAAATTGACCACTGTCTGGAAAACCTTCCAGCTCCTGCACCCAACATCTTGCTCCTGGGGGATTTCAACTTAAGGCACCTAAAATGGAGGAATATAGCAAATAATATTGTTGCAGTAATAACACCAGGAGGCAGCTCTGATGAAAACTCACACTCACGCGAGCTTTTAAATCTCTGCACAAAATTCAATTTAAACCAGCAAATAATAGAGCCTACTAGACTGGAGAATACACTAGACCTCATCTTCACTAACAATGATGATCTGATAAGAAATATCACCATATCAAAAACAATATACTCAGATCACAACATAATTGAGGTTCAGTCATGTATGCGCGGAGCCCCAGACCGACATAATGAGATTAGTCACGAGGGAGCATTCACCAAATTCAACTTCAATAACAAAAACATAAAGTGGGACCAAGTAAACCAAGTCCTAACCGATATAAGCTGGGAAGATATACTAAGCAACACAGACCCCAACTTATGCCTAGAACAGATTAACTCGGTAGCACTCGATGTATGCACAAGGCTTATTCCTCTAAGAAAAAGGAGGAGTAGATGTAAAACAGAAAGAGACAGGCGCTCCCTTTACAGGCGACGGAAAAGAATAACAGAGCGGGTAAAAGAGGTCAATATATCTGAAATGCGTAGGGAGACACTGGTCAGAGAAATAGCAAGCATCGAACTTAAGCTAAAAGAATCCTTTAGGAGTCAGGAATCGCGGGAAGAACTAAAAGCCATAAATGAAATCGAAAGAAACCCAAAGTATTTCTTCTCCTATGCCAAATCAAAATCGAGAACAACGTCCAGTATTGGGCCCCTACTTAAACAAGATGGGTCCTACACAGATGACAACAAGGAAATGAGTGAGCTACTCAAGTCCCAATATGACTCAGTTTTTAGCAAGCCGCTAACCAGACTGAGAGTCGAAGATCAAAATGAATTTTTTATGAGAGAGCCACAAAATTTGATTAACACAAGCCTATCCGATGTTATCCTGACGCCAAATGACTTCGAACAGGCGATAAATGACATGCCCATGCACTCTGCCCCAGGGCCAGACTCATGGAACTCTGTGTTCATCAAGAACTGCAAGAAGCCCCTATCACGAGCCTTTTCCATCCTATGGAGAGGGAGCATGGACACGGGGGTCGTCCCACAGTTACTAAAAACAACAGACATAGCCCCACTCCACAAAGGGGGCAGTAAAGCAACAGCAAAGAACTACAGACCAATAGCACTAACATCCCATATCATAAAAATCTTTGAAAGGGTCCTAAGAAGCAAGATCACCACGCATCTAGAAACCCATCAGTTACACAACCCAGGGCAACATGGGTTTAGAACAGGTCGCTCCTGTCTGTCTCAACTATTGGACCACTACGACAAGGTCCTAAATGCACTAGAAGACAAAAAGAATGCAGATGTAATATATACAGACTTTGCAAAAGCCTTCGACAAGTGTGACCATGGCGTAATAGCGCACAAAATGCGTGCTAAAGGAATAACAGGAAAAGTCGGTCGATGGATCTATAATTTCCTCACTAACAGAACACAGAGAGTAGTCGTCAACAGAGTAAAGTCCGAGGCAGCTACGGTGAAAAGCTCTGTTCCACAAGGCACAGTACTCGCTCCCATCTTGTTCCTCATCCTTATATCCGACATAGACAAGGATGTCAGCCACAGCACCGTGTCTTCCTTTGCAGATGACACCCGAATCTGCATGACAGTGTCTTCCATTGCAGACACTGCAAAGCTCCAGGCAGACATCAACCAAATCTTTCAGTGGGCTGCAGAAAACAATATGAAGTTCAACGATGAGAAATTTCAATTACTCAGATATGGTAAACATGAGGAAATTAAATCTTCATCAGAGTACAAAACAAATTCTGGCCACAAAATAGAGCGAAACACCAAAGTCAAAGACCTGGGAGTGATCATGTCGGAGGATCTCACCTTCAAGGACCATAACATTGTATCAATCGCATCTGCTAGAAAAATGACAGGATGGATAATGAGAACCTTCAAAACTAGGGAGGCCAAGCCCATGATGACACTCTTCAGGTCACTTGTTCTATCTAGGCTGGAATATTGCTGCACACTAACAGCACCTTTCAAGGCAGGTGAAATTGCCGACCTAGAAAATGTACAGAGAACTTTCACGGCGCGCATAACGGAGATAAAACACCTCAATTATTGGGAGTGCTTGAGGTTCCTAAACCTGTATTCCCTGGAACGCAGGAGGGAGAGATACATGATTATATACTCCTGGAAAATCCTAGAGGGACTAGTACCGAACTTGCACACGAAAATCACTCACTACGAAAGCAAAAGACTTGGCAGACGATGCACCATCCCCCCAATGAAAAGCAGGGGTGTCACTAGCACGTTAAGAGACCATACAATAAGTGTCAGGGGCCCGAGGCTGTTCAACTGCCTCCCAGCACACATAAGGGGGATTACCAACAGACCCCTGGCAGTCTTCAAGCTGGCACTGGACAAGCACCTAAAGTCAGTTCCGGATCAGCCGGGCTGTGGCTCGTATGTTGGTTTGCGTGCAGCCAGCAGCAACAGCCTGGTTGATCAGGCTCTGATCCACCAGGAGGCCTGGTCTCAGACCGGGCCGCGGGGGCGTTGACCCCCGGAACTCTCTCCAGGTAAACTCCAGGTAATTGATATTACTTACTAAAATTAATAATTATCATATTTACTCTTAACATTTTTGACATTTAATAACCATTACTTGTCTAATTACCTTTACCTGTTTTAATACCACATTTACTATCTTAGAGTACTCTTAATTACCTTGTACTGCCATATAACCTCTAGTATAACTACCAGTGCAATATTGAATGAAATAAACATTACTTTTTCACTTCTTTTGTAATCATTATTACTTGCTAAAATTTTATTAAACACCATATTTACTACCAGTCAATTTTACTTTTGTACATTAAACATTATTTTATACTTCCCATAACATTTTGTTGCCAAATTATCAAGTTTGTATATTCAACTCCAACCTTTATATTATCCTTTGTACCTGTGTACCTGTGTACCTGTCTACCATCTTACTATCATATTATAACCAAGACATTACCATTGTTATTTTTTACTATTATTCTTTTGGTACTTTAATTGTGAATTTTATTTTGTCAATTTAAATCTAGTTATACTCCTGATCTTGTCAACAACCTATACCAGACTCTAGTGCAATTGCAAGTACCATTTCAATTTGTATTTTTATATTATAAGTTTATATTATAATTCCTACTCTAAGATTGTTTTCATATCTTAGTGACTATATTGTGTGTGCAATTAGTGTATATTTCAATTATATTATTGTTCAAGGCCCTTAACTATCTTTTGCTAACTAGTACCAACTACCTCATGTATCTTTTTTTTGTTTTTGTTTTTTTCTACTTTTTTTTATTCTTTTGCTACCTTAACTTGTATATTTTATCTTGTCAATTTAAATCTAGTTATACTCTAATTCTTGTAAACAACTTATATAACACCTTAGTGCAATTACAATTGAGAGTCTTGTGCCTTTTTTATATTATTAGATTAAACTCAGTTGTACTATAGTCAATACCAAATTCATTATATTAGACCATATTGCAATTACTAGTGAGAGACTGGTGCTATTTTTAATTTATATTTTTATATTATTAGATTAAATCTAGTTGTACTATAGCTCATTCTAGCTCAAAACATAGACTCCACAAAAGTCATTATATTAGACCTTAGTGCAATTACAAGTGAGAGTCTTGTTCTAATTTAAATTTGTATTTTTATATTACTAATTTATACCTAGTTGTACTTTAGTTCATTCCAGCACAACACATAGACAACATCAACTTCATTATGTGTAGTAGTGACTATACTCTATATGACCAAAATACTCTAGCTATATACTTATCCAAGCTTCCCACCACTACAGTTATCAGTACTAGAACTCAACACATAACTCAGGATATAAATAACCATAATTTAAACCTAGAAGATGATTGATCACGTTGACCCTGATTTAAACCTCCATAATCTGACACCCAATCAAAACCTATTGGAAAGTAACTGCCTTTATTACACAGCATCACAAGCCAGCACTATCCTAAACAATGCAAAAAGAATATCAGTACTTAACTACAACATCAGGTCCTTAAGCAAACACTATGATGACCTCCTGGCACTCCTTGAATCACTAAAGACACCCTTCTCCTGCATTGTTCTTACTGAGACCTGGCTTAAGCAGGACACAATAGATATCTACCCTCTACCAGGATACACAGCAATTCACAACTGCAGACCATACCAAGTTATCTTGTATTAGCACCACTTGCTTTAGTGATGAATATGGGGAATACATTTTTGCTAATTTTACTGTAAAAAACCTTAAGACACCTATAACAATCGGTGCCATTTACCGGATACCTCACACAAACATCCCAAATTTCAGTGAGAAATTAAAGTCACTAATAACAAACAGACAAATGAATAAGCACCACCTTCTCTTAGCTGGAGACTTCAACATCAACCTTGGCTTACTAGATGATCAGCCTGTAACTGATTTCATCAACAATATGAACAACACACTTCTCATACCAACAATAACTAAACCAACCAGGCTCACTGAGACAAGTGCAACCATAATAGACCACGTATGGACCAATATACTAGCCCCCCTTAAATCAGGGATAATCACAGATAGCACTACAGACCACTACCCTACCTTCCTCCTGACAAACATTAATAAACCACTTGAATACAACAAAGTCTCATTTAGACTCCATGACGAGGCCTCAATAAGGAAGTTCACAACTGACCTAGAGATTGATGACTGGCCTACAGAATTCTCCAAGGCCAATGGTATTGATGACTGGACAGACATTTTTCTTAACAAATTACTTAGACTATACAACAAACATTGTCCTATAAAAATGAAACAGATCACAAACAAACGGCTTGGTTGCCCATGGCTAACCAGCACCATTCTGAAATCCATTGACAAGAAACACCAATATGAAAAGCAATATAGACAGGGCTTAATACACAAAGATATTCTTAAACACTATTCATCAGTTCTCACCAAAGTAATAAAGAAAGCCAAACAACTATACTACTCCAGTAGATTCACAGACACTAGAGGAGATATAAAAAAAGACCTGGAAAACACTCTCTCAGATTCTAGGGACCCACAAACTGAAAAAAACCAAGAATATTGTCCTAACTAAACCTAATGAAACACCACTACATCCCACTGACACAGCTAACAAGATAAACGACTTCTTCTCAACCATAGGATCTAATCTCGCCAATAAAATCCCACATACTAATGCCCATGCCAGGGACTACCTACATGGGAATTTCCCAAATTCCTTCTATCTTGCACCAACTGAGCCCTCGGAAGTCACCAAGATTATAAAGTCACTTAAAAACAACTCAGGGAATCTGTCTAATGTCCCACCATTACTGTACAAGCGAGCGGCCCATATCCTTTCGCATGCTATTTCATTACTTTTTAACAAGTCACTAGAAACTAGCACCTTCCCAAAACTACTCAAGATGGCAAGGGTTACTCCAATACATAAAGGTGGTGATCCTACAGACTTAAACAACTATAGGCCAATATCAAACTTACCATTGCTATCCAAAATCTTTGAGAAACTCGTGCACAGGAGACTATTCATTTATAACAGCACAAAACATACTCAACCCCTGCCAATTTGGATTTAGGAAAAATAAAAGCACTAATGATGCAATCATAAAAATGCTAGATATGCTTTACACAGCATTGGAAAATAAGGAATATCCACTAGGAATTTTTATTGACCTACGAAAAAATTTTGACAAAGTAGACCACGACATCCTACTCCACAAACTTGACCATTACGGTATAAGAGGCCATGCGCTTGCTTATTTAAAATCTTACCTTACTAATAGGTATCAGTATGTTACCATTAAAGACACAGCATCAACAACACGGCCACTTGATACTGGAGTTCTGCAGGGAAGTGTCCTTGGTCCCCTGCTCTTCCTCATATACATCAATGATCTTCCAAACGTATCCCAACACCTGAAACCCATTCTCTTTGCTGACGACACGACTTATGTCATCTCTCACCCTAATCTTGCCACCCTCAACACCATTGTTAACGAGGAGCTGATCAAAATATCGACTTGGATGACAGCCAATAAACTTACGCTTAACACTGACAAAACCTACTATATTATGTTTGGTAGCAGAGCAGGAGATGCACAAATTAACATTAAGATCGACAACACTCTAATTACCAGACATAATGAGGGCAAATTCCTAGGCCTATACCTTGACAACAACCTGAATTTCAGCACCCATATCCAACACATAACCAAAAAAGTATCCAAAACAGTTGGGATCCTCTCCAAGATACGATACTACGTGCCGCAAGATGCCCTTCTCACACTATGCCACTCACTTATTTATCCATACCTCACCTATGCTATTTGTGCTTAGGGATCAACTGCAGCAACACACCTAAAGCCAATAATAACCCAACAAAAAGCTGCAGTAAGAATAATCACTAAATCCCATCCCTGGCAACACACCCCCCCACTCTTCATAGATCTAAACTTACTCCCTGTTCAGTACATCCACACTTACTACTGTGCAGTCTACATCTACAGGACCTTAAACTCCAATATCAACCTTGACCTAAAATGCTTTCTTGATAGTTGTGACAGAACCCACAGGCATAACACCAGACACAAACATCTCTACGACATTCCCCATGTCCGACTAAACCTTTACAAAAATTCAATGTATGTCAAAGGCCCTAAAATCTGGAACACCCTACCTGAGAACTCTAGAACTGCAGACACATTCATCACCTTCAAAACTACCATTAGAAAACATCTTATCTCCCTGATAAACCCCATCAACTAACTACATGAATACCACCTGGTGGTTCACACTTACACTCACTCACCCATTTGACCATAAACAGAAATATTAATCTCAATCTTAAAATAATGAATCCTATGATACTCCAATACTGAAACTATGTACTGTGCCAAAACAAAAGCATTCACATTGCTAAACTCACAAACTAGTATTTAGTTACTTAGCCATAATACCAACTTACTTCATAATTTGTAATATTTTAAAATAAAGAATTAAACTAAGTCTGCCCGAAATGCCTAGCCATGCTAGGCGTTCTAGTGGTACACTCTGTAATCATTATTTAACTACATGTAAACCACACAACAACCAAATTCTGTAAATTCAACATTGTAATCTTTATAGAGAATAAACTTTGAATTTGAATGCTATATATTAATTTAGTCATCCTACGCTGAATGTTTTCTAACGAATTTATGTCCATTCTGTAATATGGAGACCAGAATTGAGCTGCATTATCTAGGTGAGGCCTTACTAATGATGTATAAAGCTGCAGTATGACCTCTGGACTTCTGTTGCTTACACTTCTTGATATAAATCCCAGTAATCTATTTGCCCTATTACGTACGCTTAGGCACTGCTGTCTTGGTTTAAGTAAAACTATGGCACAGACCCTTAGCACAAAGCTGTAATATTATAGAACAGACCTCAAAAGGGTTAAAAACTACTTAAGAATTAGACATAGATTATATAGTAGGATTTTTAAAAGTATAAAAAGAGATGTCTTAGATCAATAAGGAGGCCTATTAGATATTCATTGTTTTCTATAGATGTGTAAACTGAATCTGTATTTTTATTTAAGCAATTGTACTCCAATTTTTGTTTGGCCTAAGGCAAAAAATGACAGGGTCGAGAATATTGTTTTGTTATGAATTCATGCATTCACTTGTGTATCATTTTTTCAAATATTTTAGATAGTCAAATAATTTAGAAAGTCACTGACCCTCTCTTGAGAATGGGAAGAGAACAGCTTCACTGCACAGTCTCTCAGTGCGTTCGGGCTTCCTGGGCTGATCAGTGCTGCAGTTCTCTTCATCTGGGTTAACGCCAAGGATCACATCTTCAATGGTCTGCTCAAGGAGAGACTCCTTTTCTGTCTCTGTTATCTTGGGTAACTTTTCTGTCTTGATTTTAGTGACATTATTAAGAGGCAAAGGAGGGATAAAGTCATTTACATCAACAGATACACTAACATTACTTTTAGTAGGGATGTCAGTCTGCGTACAAGATTCATTAACTGAAGAAAAGATGGTACTAAATATTATTGGTATTGATGCCTTGCTGGTGCATTCAAAATTCACCTGACATGATACATTTTTAAAAACAAGAGTTCCAGATTCTGATGTTTCCAGTATTGTCTCAGAGTCGGATTCGACCTCCCCCACCACTACTATAATATTCTGATTCATAATATAATTACAAAGTTTCCACAATGTCCTGTAGCTCGCCTCCACACTGAGGTTATATGTTTGAGATACACCAATTGAAGCTGTCACACAATCCAAACCCTGAAATATGAAAGGCAAAAATAAATGTACATTATTATTATTGCTATTAATTATGGTATAATTAATATAAATATAATGAAAGAGTGAACTCATAAAAGCCATACAGTGCCTAGGAAATGGCAGGCAGTCATGTTTTATCCAAGGGGAGAGTAGCTCCAATTCCTAAAATGAAGAGCCCTTCACCAGTATTACCCCTTGCAGTGTTGGTCCTGTAGTACTATGGCTTGAGAGCCGTAATACTACGCCAAAATTCTAGCGCCTTCAA
>NC_091292.1:39744438-39791938 GCF_038502225.1 Cherax quadricarinatus
ATTTAGATAAGGCTAAAGAGGTCTTTGTGGCATTTATGGATTTGGAAAAGGCGTATGATAGGGTGGATAGGGGGGCAATGTGGCAGATGTTGCAAGTGTATGGTGTAGGAGGTAGGTTACTGAAAGCAGTGAAGAGTTTTTACGAGGATAGTGAGGCTCAAGTTAGAGTATGTAGGAAAGAGGGAAATTTTTTCCCAGTAAAAGTAGGCCTTAGACAAGGATGTGTGATGTCACCGTGGTTGTTTAATATATTTATAGATGGGGTTGTAAGAGAAGTAAATGCGAGGGTCTTGGCAAGAGGCGTGGAGTTAAAAGATAAAGAATCACACACAAAGTGGGAGTTGTCACAGCTGCTCTTTGCTGATGACACTGTGCTCTTGGGAGATTCTGAAGAGAAGTTGCAGAGATTGGTGGATGAATTTGGTAGGGTGTGCAAAAGAAGAAAATTAAAGGTGAATACAGGAAAGAGTAAGGTTATGAGGATAACAAAAAGATTAGGTGATGAAAGATTGAATATCAGATTGGAGGGAGAGAGTATGGAGGAGGTGAACGTATTCAGATATTTGGGAGTGGACGTGTCAGCAGATGGGTCTATGAAAGATGAGGTGAATCATAGAATTGATGAGGGAAAAAGAGTGAGTGGTGCACTTAGGAGTCTGTGGAGACAAAGAACTTTGTCCTTGGAGGCAAAGAGGGGAATGTATGAGAGTATAGTTTTACCAACGCTCTTATATGGGTGTGAAGCGTGGGTGATGAATGTTGCAGCGAGGAGAAGGCTGGAGGCAGTGGAGATGTCATGTCTGAGGGCAATGTGTGGTGTGAATATAATGCAGAGAATTCGTAGTTTGGAAGTTAGGAGGAGGTGCGGGATTACCAAAACTGTTGTCCAGAGGGCTGAGGAAGGGTTGTTGAGGTGGTTCGGACATGTAGAGAGAATGGAGCGAAACAGAATGACTTCAAGAGTGTATCAGTCTGTAGTGGAAGGAAGGCGGGGTAGGGGTCGGCCTAGGAAGGGTTGGAGGGAGGGGGTAAAGGAGGTTTTGTGTGCGAGGGGCTTGGACTTCCAGCAGGCATGCGTGAGCGTGTTTGATAGGAGTGAATGGAGACAAATGGTTTTTAATACTTGACGTGCTGTTGGAGTGTGAGCAAAGTAACATTTATGAAGGGATTCAGGGAAACCGGCAGGCCGGACTTGAGTCCTGGAGATGGGAAGTACAGTGCCTGCACTCTGAAGGAGGGGTGTTAATGTTGCAGTTTAAAAACTGTAGTGTAAAGCACCCTTCTGGCAAGACAGTGATGGAGTGAATGATGGTGAAAGTTTTTCTTTTTCGGGCCACCCTGCCTTGGTGGGAATCGGCCGGTGTGATAATAAATAATAAAAAAAATATATGTATATATATATTATATATATATATATATATGTATATATATATTATATATACATATACATACATACATATATACATATATACATATACAGTGGACCCCCGGTTAACGATTTTAATCCGTGCAAGAGGGGTAATCGTTATGCGAAATAATCGTTATGTGAATGAATTTTCCCCATAAGAAATAATGGAAATAAAATTAATCCGTGCAAGACACCCAAAAGTATGAAAAAAAAATTTTTTTACCACATGAAATGTTAATTTTAATACACACAAACTGAAAAAGGCATGCACACTTACATGACACTTACTTTTATTGAAGATCTGGTGATGATTGATGGGATGGGAGGAGGGGAGAGCATTATCTTCTTACTGTTTAGAAGGGGAATCCCCTTCCATTAGGACTTGAGGTAGCAAGTCCTTTTCCGGGGTTACTTCCCTTCTTCTTTTAATGCCACTAGGACCAGCTTGAGAGTCACTGGACCTCTGTCGCACAACAAATCTGTCCATAGAGCTCTGTACCTCCCGTTCCTTTACGATTTGTCTAAAATGGGCCACAACATTGTCATTGAAATAGTCACCAGCACGGCTTGCAACAGCTGTGTCAGGGTGATTTTCATCCATAAAGGTTTGCAGTTCAACCCACTGTGCACACATTTCCTTAATTTTTGAAGTAGGCACAATGGATTCCACAACTGGCATAGGCTTCTCAGGGTTAGCCCCAAACCCTTCAAAATCTTTCTTAATTTCCATACTAATTCTCACCCTTTTTACCACAGGGTTGGCACTAGAAGCTTTCTTGGGGCCCATGGTCACTTATTTTCCAGAAACAGCACCGAAAACACTGTAATAATACGAAATATTCTGATTGTATGCTTGGATGTTATTGCGGAGGCTGGCTGGTAAACAATGCCACCGGCGGAACATGTGAGCGTGGCTCAGGCCGCACATTGGAAGCGTCTCGGACGAAAATCGGTAAGCGGGTTTTTAAGCGGTATGCGAGGCAAAATTTTTGCAATTAAAGTAAGCGGTATGCGAAATAATCGCTATGTGATGCCATCGTTATGCGGGGGTCCACTGTATACATACATACATACATACATACATCTAGGTTTTTCTCTTTTTTCTAAATAGCTCTTGTTCTTCTTTACTTCTATTGTCCATGGGGAAGTGGAAAAGAATCTTTCCTCCGTAAGCTTTATGGTATAGGGTAGGTTTAAAAATGCAGTGCTAGTGCTCAGCATTAAAAAAACCATACCCCCGGCCGGGATTGAACCCGCGGTCATAGAGTCTCAAAACTCCCGGCCGGGGGTATGGTTTGTTTGCAATCGTGTCATTACAATTTCTTGAGTCATGTTCAGCATTAGTTTGTGGTTACAGGAAAGTGGGTGCGGGAGGGAAGAGGAGCGATTGATGGAATGATGATGTAAAGAGAGTAATAAGGGAGAAAAAGTTAGCATATGAGAAGTTTTTACAAAGTAGAAGTGATGCAAGGAGGGAAGAGTATATGGAGAAAAAGAGAGAGGTTAAGAGAGTGGTGAAGCAATGTAAAAAGAGAGCAAATGAGAGAGTGGGTGAGATGTTATCAACAAATTTTGTTGAAAATAAGAAAAAGTTTTGGAGTGAGATTAACAAGTTAAGGAAGCCTAGAGAACAAATGGATTTGTCAGTTAAAAATAGGAGAGGAGAGTTATTAAATGGAGAGTTAGAGGTATTGGGAAGATGGAGGGAATATTTTGAGGAATTGTTAAATGTTGATGAAGATAGGGAAGCTGTGATTTCGTGTATATGGCAAGGAGGAATAATATCTTGTAGGAATGTGGAAGAGCCAGTTGTGAGTGTGGGGGAAGTTCGTGAAGCAGTAGGTAAAATGAAAGGGGGTAAGGCAGCCGGGATTGATGGAATAAAGATAGAAATGTTAACCCTTTGAGGGTTTTCGTCGTACTAGTACGTCTTACGCGTAGGGGTTTTTGACGTACTAGTACTCATAAATTCTAGCGGCCTCAAATCTAGTGGGAGAAAGCTGGTAGGCCTTCATATGAAAGAATGGGTCTATGTGGTCAGTGTGCACAGTCTAAAAAAAATCCTGCAGCACACAGTGCATAATGAGAAAAAAAAAAAACTTTGACCATTTTTTTTTAATAAATCAGCGACTTTGCAGTGTATTTTTGTATGGTATTTATTGTTGTATTCTAGTTTTCTTGGTCTCATTTTATAGAATGGAAGACATATTACAGAAATTGAGATGATTTTGACTGGTTTTACAAAGAAAGGTGCCTTGAAATTGAGCTCAAAGTAGCAGAAATGTTTGATTTTTACCAAACTTCAAAAGTAAACAAATCGTGCCAAGCGTTCAATACACGTCAACTGGTGAGTCTAATATTCTTTCACAAGTGCACCAATAATATTTATACCATTTTTTACACTAATGCAGTAGTCTGCATAACAGTAAATCTTATATTTTTTGTGAAAATAAAAATTCAAAGTGGAAAGCAAAAGAATATAAGAGGGGCCTTGAGACGTGACTAATGACTAGAGGAAATGTCATTTTAGTGCCAGGAATGTCTTTCTTGTTTATTCTGGACCCTATTCGGAAATTGGCATCTTTTGAAATTTGTGTGAAATTGGCAAAATTGCTAAATTCTGACCACTGTACTGGATAGTTGAATTTCATAAATGAGTGGTTTCTTGCACCCATTCGATAGAAAAAATGGAGTTCTAGCGAAATATTCATGTTTTTTGTCGACTAGTACAGTGAAATTGGCCGAAAATGTGGCTCAAAGTGGGCAAAATCGCCAATGCGTAAACATCGCCGAGACCGCTAACTTTGCAAGAGCATAATTCCGTAAGTTTTCTATCAAATTTCAAACTTTTGGTGTCTTTATGATCGGGAAAAGATTCTCTATCTTTTCATAAGAGAAAATAATTTTTTTTTTTTTAAATTTGGCCGACCCTGAGAACGAGTTTCGGAGAGGGCCTGTCGACCCTCAAAGGGTTAAAAGCAGGTGGAGATATAGTTTTGGAGTGGTTGGTGCAATTATTTAATAAATGTATGGAAGAGGGTAAGGTACCTAGGGATTGACAGAGAGCATGCATAGTTCCTTTGTATAAAGGCAATGGGGACAAAAGAGAGTGCAAAAATTAAGTATAGTATAGTTGAGTATACCTGGTAAAGTGTATGGTAGAGTTATTATTGAAAGAATTAAGAGCAAGGCAGAGAATAGGATAGCAGATGAACAAGGAGGCTTTAGGAAAGGTAGGGAGTGTGTGGACCAGGTGTTTACAGTGAAACATATAAGTGAACAGTATTTAGATAAGGCTAAAGAGGTTTTTGTGGCATTTATAGATTTGGAAAAGGCATATGACAGGGTGGATAGGGGGCAATGTGGCAGATGTTGCAGGTGTATGGTGTAGGAGGTAGGTTACTGAAAGCAGTGAAGAGTTTTTACGAGGATAGTGAGGCTCAAGTTAGAGTATGTAGGAAAGAGGGAGATTATTTCCCAGTAAAAGTATGCCTTAGACAAGGATGTGTGATGTCACTGTGGTTGTTTAATATATTTATAGATGGGGTTGTAAGAGAAGTAAATGCGAGGGTCTTGGCAAGAGGCATGGAGTTAAAAGATAAAGAATCACACATAAAGTGGGAGTTGTCACAGTTGCTCTTTGCTGATGACACTGTGCTCTTGGGAGATTCTGAAGAGAAGTTGCAGAGATTGGTGGATGAATTTGGTAGGGTATGCAAAAGAAGAAAATTAAAAGTGAATACAGGAAAGAGTAAGGTTATGAGGATAACAAAAAGATTAGGTGATGAAAGATTGGATATCGGATTGGAGGGAGAGAGTATGGAGGAGGTGAATGTATTCAGATATTTGGGAGTGGACGTGTCGGCGGATGGGTCTATGAAAGATGAGGTGAATCATAGAATTGATGAGGGGAAAAGGGTGAGCGGTGCACTTAGGAGTCTGTGGAGACAAAGAACTTTGTCCTTGGAGGCAAAGAGGGGAATGTATGAGAGGATAGTTTTACCAAGGCTCTTATATGGGTGTGAAGCATGGGTGATGAATGTTGCAGTGAGGGGAAGGCTGGAGGCAGTGGAGATGTTATGTTTGAGGGCAGTGTGTAGTGTGAGTATAATGCAGAGAATTTGTAGTTTGGAAGTTAGGAGGAGGTGCAGGATTACCAAAACTGTTGTCCAGAGGGTTGAGGAAGGGTTCTTGAGGTGGTTCGGACATGTAGAGAGAATGGAGCGAAACAGAATGACTTCAAGAGTGTATCAGTCTGTAGTGGAAGGAAGGCAGGGTAGGGGCCGGCCTAGGAAAGGTTGGAGGGAGGGGGTAAAGGAGGTTTTGTGTTTACCTGGAGTTTACCTGGAGAGAGTTCCAGGGGTCAACACCCCCACGGCCCGGTCTGTGACCAGGCCTCCTGGTGGATCAGAGCCTGATCAACCAGGCTGTTGCTGCTGGCTGCACGCAAACCAACATACGAGCCACAGCCCGGCTGGTCAGGAACCGACTTTAGGTGCTTGTCCAGTGCAAGCTTGAAGACTGCCAGGGGTCTGTTGGTAATCCCCCTTATGTATGCTGGGAGGCAGTTGAACACTCTCGAGCCCCTGACACTTATTTTATGGTCTCTTAACGTGCTAGTGACACCCCTGCTTTTCATTGGGGGGATGTTGCATCGTCTGCCATGTCTTTTGCTTTCGTAGTGAGTGATTTTCGTGTGCAAGTTCGGTACTAGTCACTCTAGGATTTTCCAGGTGTATGTGTGTGAGAGGCTTGGACTTCCAGTAGGCATACGTGAGCTTGTTTTATAGGAGTGAATGGAGAGAAATGGTTTTTAATACTTGACGTGCTGTTGGAGTGTGAGCAAAGTAACATTTATGAAGGGATTCAGGGAAACTGGCAGGCCGGACTTGAGTCCTGGAGATGGGAAGTACAGTGCCTGCACTCTGAAGGAGGGGTGTTAATGTTGCAGTTTAAAAACTGTAGTGTAAAGCACCCTTCTAGCAAGACAGTGATGGAGTGAATGATGGTGAAAGTTTTTCTTTTTCGGGCCACCCTGCCTTGGTGGGAATCGGCCAGTGTGTTAATAAATAAATATTCATTACCATGATCTACCTCCTGAAACACCTCAGCGAAAAAAGTTAGCAAATTCGTAAGACAGGAACGCCCCTTAGTAAAACCGTGTGGAGATTCATTTATCAATTTATGCCTATCAATATGACTATGTGCCTGGCTGGCTGCCTGGCTGGCTGCCTGGCTGGCTGCCTGGCTGGCTGCCTGGCTGGCTGGCTGCCTGGCTGGCTGGCTGGCTGGCTGCCTGTTTGGCTGCCTGCCTGGCTGCCTGCCTGCTGCCTGGCTGGCTGCCTTGCTGGCTGGCTGGCTGCCTGGCTGGCTGGCTGGCTGGCTGGCTGCCTGGCTGGCTGGCTGGCTGGCTGGCTGGCTGGCTGGCTGCCTGCCTGGCTGGCTGCCTGCCTGGCTGCCTTGCTGGCTGGCTGCCTTGCTGGCTGGCTGACTGCCTGCCTGGCTGCCTGCCTGCCTGGGTGGGTGGGTGGGTGGG
The DNA here is from genome assembly GCF_038502225.1 of Cherax quadricarinatus. NCBI lineage: Eukaryota > Metazoa > Arthropoda > Malacostraca > Decapoda > Parastacidae > Cherax > Cherax quadricarinatus. The sequence continues at coordinate 39,751,383 of NC_091292.1, forward strand.
TGGCTGACTGGGTGGCTGGCTGCCTGGCTGGGTGGCTGCCTGGCTGGCTGGGTGGCTGGCTGGCTAACTGACTGGCTGGCTGGCTGGCTGGCTGGCTGGCTGGCTGGCTAACTGGCTGGGTGGCTGGCTAACTGGCTGGCTGGGTGGCTGGCTGGCTGGGTGGCTGGCTGGCTGGGTGGCTGCCTGGCTGGCTGGGTGGCTGGCTGGCTGGGTGGCTGGCTGGCTGGCTAACTGACTGGCTGGCTGGCTAACTGACTGGCTGGCTGGCTAACTGGCTGGCTAACTGGCTGGCTGCCTAACTGGCTGGCTGGCTGGCTGGCTAACTGGCTGGCTGGCTGGCTAACTGGCTAGCTGGCTGGTTAACTGGCTGGCTGGCTAACTGGCTAGCTGGCTGGCTAACTGGCTGGCTGGCTGGCTGGCTAACTGCAACAAACATTGCCCCCAAAAAACTAAACAGATCACAGCAAAGAGACTGAATAGTCCCTGGCTAACACCCATCATCCTCAAATCCATTAACACAAAGCACAAATATGAAAAACAATACAAAATGGGTCAAATAACTAGAGAACAGTCTAAATGTTACTCATCAGCACTTACCAGCCTGATAAGAAGATCTAAAAAATTGTATTATGAAAATAGATCACATAACATCAAAGGTGATACGAAAAAAACCTGGAAAAAACTATCTGAAATTCTTGGAACTAAAAAGTTATCCAAAAACAAAACAATCAAACTAACAAAATCAGACGAACCCCTACTCACACCAACTGAAACAGCAAACAGACTCAATGTTTTCTTCTCCACCATAGGAAAAATTCTAGCGAACAAAATACCAAGCTCAAACACCCGTCCATCAGACTAACTCATAGGTACCTACCCAAATACGCTATTCCTAGCTCCAACCAACCCATTAGAAGTCTCGCTCATCATCAACACCCTTAAATACAAGGCAGGAGACATAAACAACTTGTCTGCTTTAATGTACAAAAAAGCTTCTCAAGTATTGTCACCAATTATTGCAATACTCTTTAACAAATCCATTGAATCATCTACCTTCCCAACAATCCTCAAAATAGCGAGGGTCACTCCAATCCATAGAGGAGGTGACCAAGCTGACTTGAATAACTATAGACCAATATCTAACTTACCACTGCTCTCTGAAATCTTTGAAAAACTAATTCATAGACGGATCTATCCCTACCTCGTCTCACACAACATATTAAACTCTTACACAAATAACCCGCACATAAAAGAGAGAAGCTTATGACGACGTTTCGGTCCGACTTGGACCATTGACAAAGTCACACTAGTGTGACTTTGTCAATGGTCCAAGTTGGACCGAAACGTCCGACTTGGTCCGACTTGGACCATTGACAAAGTCACACTAGTGTGACTTTGTCAATGGTCCAAGTCGGACCGAAACGTCGTCGTAAGCTTCTCTCTTTTATGTGCGGGTTATTTGTGTATCGTTCCAGTCACGGTATTGTGCCTTTTTGTTATTTATTAAACCCTTGTCAGTTTGGATTCAGGAATAATAAAAGCACAAATGATGCTATCATACACATGCTAGAACTAATATATACCGCACTCGAAAAGAAAGAAGCCCCGCTGGGCATTTTCATTGATTTACGTAAAGCTTTTGATACAGTCGACCACAAACTGCTGTACTCCAAATTAACGCACTATGGTATCAGAGGCCACTCCCTCAACTACCTAAAGTCATACCTTAGTAACAGAATTCAATATATGTATGCAAATGGTGCAAACTCTTCCACCCAACCAATCACAGTAGGAGTCCCACAAGGAAGTGTCCTTGGACCATTCCTCTTTCTCATCTACATCAATGATCTACCGAATGCATCACAGCTACTCAAACCCATATTATTTGCAGATGACACAACATACGTCTTCTCCCACCCAAACCCAGTCATACTAGCAAACACTGTCAATGCCGAATTGCAGAAAATATCTGCCTGGATAATAAACTTACCCAATAAACTTACTCTGAATACTGATAAAACATATTTCATTCAGTATGGAAACAAAGCTGCAAATCATCCAATTAACATAATGCTAAATGGATCATCAGTCACAAGACTTACAGAGGGAAAATTCCTAGGTAGCCACCTTGACAGTAGCCTTAAGTTCCAGACACACATACAACAAATCACCAAGAATATCTCTAAGACTGTAGGCATACTATCAAAGATAAGGTACTACGTTCCACAATCAGCTCTCCTGGCACTGTACCATTCACTCATATACCCTTACCTCACCTATGGAATTTGTGCATGGGGATCAGCAACATTCAATCACCTAAGACCTCTAATTTATTACCCAGCAAAAGGCAGCAGTCAGAATGATAACAAATTCCCACTCCTGCCAGCATACTCCACCAATTTTCAAAAGTCTGAATCTGCTCACCAGTAAGAACATCCATACTTATTCACGTGTCTACTACATACACAGAACAATACACGCAAATATAAACCCTCCACTCAAACTTCTCCTCACCAACCTTAGCAGGACACATGACCATAACACAAGACACAGATCTCTTTTTGATATACCTCGTGTCCATATAACACTGTGTAAAAACTCTATGCACATAGAGGGCCCCAGAATTTGGAATTCATTACCACAAGATACTAAAGTAACCTGGTACGAAAATCAATTTAAAACTCTTCTCAAAAGCCACTTAACCCTTTCAGGGTCCGTCCCGTAGATCAACGGCTTTACGTTGAGTGTCCAAACCGTAGATCTACGCCAAAATTCTAGCGCCGTCAAATTTAGCGCGAAAACGCTCATAGGCCTACATGTGAGAGAACGGGTCTGCGTGTTGGGTGTGCGCCATAAACAAAAAATCTAGGCGCCCGCATAGCATTGTGGGAACGCCGGCTCAGTTACCCTTGTTCACCATGCCTCGTCGCAAGTCAGCTCTCACTCCCCAGAAAATTGTGACTCTCCTCTTCCTATCTGATAGTTCTGACACTGATGGAAGTGGAAATGAAGACGAATTCTACGGCTTTGATCAGTTAGTGACCGAAAAGAATGACCAGGATATCGAGAATAGTGATAATAGACGATCCTCAACCTTCTACCTCTGGTGTGGGCATTCGTGACTCACGGTCGGTTGTTCCTCATCGCAAGAGAAAACTAATATTTTCGCGTGGCCAGGCCTTTGACTTCAGTAATGATGATGATAGTGACGTTGACTGTGATTTTATTGTGCTCGACGATCATTCGAGTAGTGATAGTGAGGAATCATATTCACCAGTGAAGCGTCGGTATGTTCGCCGCCGCATGCGCTCGGGTAGTGTACCCTATGCTGTGCCCAGGGGACGGAGTACATCCCATGGCCCAACACCAGTTTTAAGTAGTGATAGTGAGGATGATGTGGCTACACTTGGCATGGATAGACCACAGGCATCAGTGGATGGTGTTAGTGGTGATGGTAGTGGCGGTGGTAGTGGCACCGCCATGCGTGACTCACCAGGCCACGCTGGGACCCACGCTGCTGACTCGTCAGTTCAAGGACAAAGCGGAGCGCCAGCCACCAGCCCACCACAACCACAACCACCCGCACAACCAGCCTATGATGTCCAGTATCCACCAGCAAACCGTATGTGGGATTGGCAGCAAAATCCCAATTTTGTTCCCAAGCCTCACCACTTTGATGACTCTCAAAGTGGAATTCTACCTACTTGTCCCCTTGGAACCACGGCCAATGAACTGGAATTCTTTGAATTATTCTTTGACCAGCAATTGATGGAAATTATTGTCAGGGAAAGTAATAAGTATTTTGAGTACTGTTGTGAATAAGAAATTTTTTAAAGGACTTCAGAATGTGGCATGTTACCATTTATTTCTTATGCAACAAGATTTTTGGATCCGAGTTATAGGTAAGTTAGAGTCTAGGGGAAATAATTTCAACTGGGAAACTCCATAGAATAATATTCAAATTTATTAAAGTATTTAAATACAATACTTTATCTTCTCTTTGTAGTTAATTTAACTTAATACTTTGTACAATAAAATTACCATATACAATCAGTTCCAAATCATGGAAATGTCATATTAATAAGGAAGTGTAATTATTCTTCCTGTATCTAAGTCCTCATTAATATTTACGTCTCTTTCTTAACAAGACTGTAGACTCAAAATACAAAAGGTACAAGATTTAGCAAGACCTTTGAATCTGGCCGTAAAGTATCTATGGATTACTGAACTGACCAAGAATATAAATATCAAAAGAGTCTTTCAAAGTAATGAGGAACAAAGTGAGTCAGCTCTAGAGTCCAATTCTCAAAACCATTCAACTGTACACCGTAAGAGCCAATATACGATCAGTTGTCAGGGCTAGAGCTGGGAGCAGACTGACTACTTGCCAGTCTGTTGACGTGTCGTCAGGTTGGATCAGCTGAGCCACGCCAGTCAGCCGGACATAAACAACTGAACAATTCACTGGATGGTTCAGAGACTTAAACTCTATATACACAAGATATCCTACCTAACAATAATACTAAAATAATAGTGATAATTACAAAATAGTGATAATAACAATAATAGCGATAATAACGATAATAGTGATAATACCATGGTATTTTTCATATATTAACAGATAATAATATAACGCCGAAAGTCTCTATTTTAGCTATAAACGGGGACTTTCGCGCTATAATATTAAGTGATGAACACATGCTCTTACAATATTTAAATAACACAGGATGACCAATTTCGAAGATATAACACTCCCCCCCCGTACGACAATAGGTCACAGTAGGGAGTTTGCCAGCGTCCTTGGTAATATCTCCTTTATAGTAAGCGTCCTCTTGGTAAATAAGGCAAGTAGTACGACGGAAGAATGGAGAAGCAAGAACTCAAACAGCATGGTTATTTGCCAGAGGATGAGCTTTTGGAACAATGGCCAGAAAAACTATCTGGAGTGGCTTCCATCACAATTCGAGAATGGGAGTCTCGGACATGACTGTCAGGGTCATCCATGTGTACTTAATACTTCGTCCCATCAACGAAACGGCTTTCATAGTCATACTGTCAATATAAAAGAAAATCATTAACAAAAATATATAATATATATATAAATTAGGCTCTGAGAGTACTCATTACTTTACTTTACATTTTAAGGTATACATTTTTTTTTTCAAGGGCGAGAAAGGGTATCAGCAATTATGTTAAGGGATCCACTTAAGTGTTGAATACTAATCAGATAAGGTTGGATCCTCAGAGCCCACCTGAGGATTCGGGTGTTCTTTGATTTCATAGAATTAATATAAATTAAAGGGTTGTGATCAGAAAATACCATAATTTTATGGGGGGAGGTTCCCAGATAAATGTCAAAATGTTCCAAAGATATTACTAGGGCAAGAGCTTCTTTCTCTACAGTGGCGTAATTCTTTTGGTGACGTTTCAACTTTGAAGAAAAATAAGATATAGGATGCAAAATATCAGTAGAGGGGGATTTCTGAAGTAACACCGCCCCCACAGCATAACCGCTGGCATCGATGTGTAAATAGAAGGGTTGATTAAAGTCAGGACTTTTCAATACGGGTGACGAAGAAAGCAACCGCTTCAACCGATTAAAAGCTATCTCACAATCTTTCGTCCAGCAAAACTTCATCTTACTACTGGTTAACTCAGTAAGAGGAGATGCAACCTGAGAAAAATTAGGACAGAAACGTCGATAATAACCAGTCATTCCAAGGAACCTCTGTATAGACTTTCTATCTTGAGGGATAGGAAACTCGGCAATGGCCCTAACTTTTACATCAACAGGACATACCTCACCCTGACCTATACAAAAACCGAGGTATTTAATCTTGGCTTGTCCAAACTGACACTTGGCTAAATTTATGGTGAAGTTGTACTTTTCTAACTTCTTAAATAAGGTTTCCAGGCGAATTAAATGTTGCTCCCACTCATTGCTATATATAACAAGATCATCTAGATATGCATCCACTCCTTCTAAATCATTGGTCAGCAGGTTCATCAGGCGCTGAAAGGTAGAGGCCGCGTTACACAACCCGAAGGGCATAACACGATAATTGAATAATCCGCCTTGTATAGTAAATGCTGATATTTCTTGGGCTCGCTGGGTAAGCGGCACTTGGTAATAGCCCCTTAATAAATCCAGGCGGGTGACATAGGCGGCTCCTGATACTCTGTCTATTAGATCATCAATACGGGGTAGTGGGAAACCATCTGGTACCGTGAGAGCATTAACCTTACGATAATCAGTGCACATTCTAGAAGTTCCATCAGGCTTGGGAACTAATATACAGGGCGAGGCCCACGGACTTTTACTCCGTTCTATGAGTCCATGGGACAACAAAAATTCTACTTCTTTGTTTAACGTTTCTTGTTTGAGTGGACTTGCCCTATAAGGTGACTGTTTGCAAGGCTTTGCTCCTTGTACATCTATGTCGTGAATTCCCAATGTACAACACCTAGGGACGTCATCGAATAAAACCTCATAACGTAATATCAAGTCTTTGATATCTTTGGCTTTCTTCAAATCAAGGTCCATAAGAAAGGTATCAAGAGATTGCAATGTCTCTGAATTTTTTAAACGTACTTCTATCGCTTTAGAGATGCTGGGCAGACTTACATTTTCAGTTTCGGCTAAAGGAAGAACTGTCGAAACTGGTATGATACTAGGGTGGTAAGCCTTAAGTTGGTTTATGTGATAAGTACGTTTGGCTTTTCTCTTTCCTGGAGTTTGTAGTACATAATTTACCTCATTGAGCCGCTCAATCACTTCTAAAGGACCTTCGTATCTAGGTTGCAGAGCGTGTCCAGGTAAGAATTTCTGTGCCATCACGCTGTCACCTGGTTTGAAGAAACGAGAGCGTGTGTGTTTGTCATAACAATGCTTCATCTTGGATTGGGCCTTAGCTAAGTTTTTTGAGGCTAATTCCCTCAGTTGTGACAAACGCTTTTGCATTAGAGTTGGAGTTGTTTTAAGCGAGGGTTCTGATTTTCCTGTCCATGAATCTTTTAGTACGGCGAGGGGGCCGCGTACTTGGTGTCCATAAATTAATTCAAATGGACTGAACCCAGTGCTTTCTTGTTCGCTTTCCCTTAAGGCGAACAAGAGGAATGGTATTCCTTCGTCCCAATCTCTGGAAAACTGCTCGCAGTACGCTCTCATCATTGATTTTAATGTTTGATGAAATCGTTCGAGGGCTCCTTGCGACTGAGGGTGATAAGCAACAGAAAATACGGACTTAATTCCGAGGCGTGACAAGGCATCACGAAACATCTTAGAGGTAAAGTTTGAACCTTGATCGGATTGAATTATTCGGGGAATCCCCACCTGTGAGAAAAATTTATGCAAAGCTCGAACAATGATGCGAGAATTAATTTTTCTCAAAGGGATAGCCTCTGGATATCGAGTAACGACATCCATAATTGTAAACAGATATTGATTCCCTTGTTTAGTCTTGGGTAACGGACCAACACAATCTATTATCAGGCGTGAGAAGGGCTCACCACTGACGGGAATTGGAATGAGGGGAACTGGTGGAGGTGTGTGCGAAGGTTTGCCGGTCACTTGGCAGACTTGACAACCTTTTAGATAGCTTTCCACAGTCTCCTTCATTCTGGGCCAATTAAAATGCTTGGCTATTTTGCCCAGCGTTTTCTTTACTCCCAAATGTCCTCCCATGGGACTATGGTGGGCGAAACTAATAGCCAATTCTCTAAAGGTGCTAGGTAGCACTACTAGATGTTTGCTGGTAGCCAGATGATCGTCGGAAGACAAAAGAGACTTTTCCTTTCTCATTAATATACCGTTAGCAAGGTAGTAACAATTTTCCAGGTCTTGGGCGTCGTCTTCTGTAATAGCTATCTCTCGTAATTTCTCTAGGGATGGATCAAGGAATTGATCCCTTATTAAATCTTCTTTCGATAGCATTTTAATATCAGAATCTTGAAAAGGTCCGATCATAGAATATTTCAGATTTGAAGATCCGGGTTGTAAGGATCGGCTGAACAATAAATCGAGACCTAAATCTTCGCCTTCACTTAGGACTTCAGTTGATAGAAGGATTTTTAGGCGCTCTAAACATTGCTCTAGTTATAACATTGAGAGGAAATAAGGTAGGAGCCTCTTTTCGAGCTTCTATGGCATAGTTAATGTCAGTAGAATTATCAATAACTAGAGGCTCTCGGCTTATACCTGGATAGTCTAGATCATTTCCTATGAGTAAGTCAACGCCCTGAATAGGAAAAGTTTCACTGGATATACCTACCGACACAAAGCCAGTATAGGTTGGTGTTTGGATGTATATCCTGTGAAGAGGCACTCTTATAATGGCGCCTCCATAGGCTTCTAATAAGACATCTAGCTTTGTGCGAGTCATATCACTTACGGGAAGTATGTCCTGCTTCAACAATGTTAAATAACTTCCAGTATCACGGAAGGAATTAATTTCAACTAATTGAGTCTCGTCTATTCCAACTTTCACTTTAGCAAAGTAGGGACTCATAGCTGAGTGAATTTCTTTTTCTGAAACAGCTCTAGTATTTAGTCATCTGGAATGACTACTGATTCGTTCTTGTGAACCTTGTTCGGTACTAGGGTTCAGTTTCTTTTGAGTTGTCGATGAAGATATTATCTGAGTTGGGAAACGAAGTCGCTCGTTCCTGGTATCCCTCTCTAGCCAATAACAGTATTTCCTTACATGCCCTTTCTTATTACAGTAAGTGCAGTTCAACTCACTGTTATGCCTTAGTGGTTTTGAACTTTTCCTAGAGTTAGATCTAAATTTATTAGTGGAGGCATCATAGGAGGTCTGGTAAGGATTCTGTATGCGACGCATCTCTGTAATATTGGATCGTCCTTTCTTAGGGGCATATTTAGTCACTGTTTCCTTACTTTTTGTTTCGCCAATCAATTGTTGAGATATTTCATAATTATCGGCGAGAGAGGCTGTTTCTAGTATATTTACTATGGGGCAACTAATCAAATACCTATGCAAGTCTTCTGGTAAATTATTATAGAAATCCTCATGCAGGATCAATTGGGAAAGACTTTCCATAGATTTACAGTTAGAAGCGCTACACCATCTCTCAAAAGCGATTTTCTTTTCACGTGCAAAATCTACATACGACTGAGTTGGCTGGCGTTTTAATGCTCTAAAGGTTTTTTGATAACTTACTGGGAGGAGATCATAAGCCTTTAGGATAGCCTTCTTAACGGAATCATAATCCACATATTTCTCAAAAGGTAACGTAGCCGTACAACTTTGAGCTTTACCAGACAACGAAGTATGTAATAAGGTTGCCCAGTGTTGTCGGGGCCAGCTCATAGCACGTGCTTGATTCTCAAAGACTTCAAAATAAGTATCTAAATCTCCTTCATTAAATCTTGGAACCATAGATGCAGCTTTTTGTATATTGAAAGAATCATTTGAGGATTCAGTACATCTTTCACTCACTTTATCTTGTTGTTGTTGTCTTATATAGCGGAGCGTTTCCCTTTGAAAGTCTTCTTCATTTAATTTACGCTGAGCCTCAATTTGAGCAGTCTGTAAAATAAATAGTCTCTCTAATTTCTCAAACTGACTTTGAGAAATATGCCCCGATGGTATCGAAAATGAGGGAATTGAACTGGCGGTATGTGGATATTCCTTTGGACGTGCACCTTGGTGAGGGCCAGGCTGACCATTAATAGGAATTCCTTCAGTAACGGGCGAATGCCGAACAGCGGCTGCACCCTGCAGTACTTCATCTTCTTTACTAGAGGCCAAAGCGGGTCTTAATCTGTCTGATTCACTTTCAAGATCAACTCTTTGAAATTGTTCTTCTAATACTTCGATTTTCGACTGGTAGCTTACTTGAGAAACTAAACTTTCAGAGTCAGAATCTCCTGCTACATGATAGTTAGAGGCCCGTGGAAACAATTTGTTTCTAATTATTGCCCTTAACGGTATTGGCTGTGTAATATCTGTCGTATGGCACTCCCAATTTACGGGCTATCTGCCAGCATGTTTGAAGTTTCAAGGAGTCCAGCTTTGACAATGTTAAATCTTCAAATAACTCTTTAATGTGATCTTCCACGATCAATATTTTGAAATTAACTAAAGATAAATTTCCAGTATATAACTTTAATATTGTTCTTTTGATCAATGTCTTAGAACAACAGAGCTCCCGGACGGGTAACCCATTTGTTGCGAATAAGAAATTTTTTAAAGAACTTCAGAATGTGGCCTGTTACCATTTATTTCTTATGCAACAAGATTTTTGGATCCGAGTTATAGGTAAGTTAGAGTCTAGGGGAAATAATTTCAACTGGGAAACTCCATAGAATAATATTCAAATTTATTAAAGTATTTAAATACAATACTTTATCTTCTCTTTGTAGTTAATTTAACTTAATACTTTGTACAATAAAATTACCATATACAATCAGTTCCAAATCATGGAAATGTCATATTAATAAGGAAGTGTAATTATTCTTCCTGTATCTAAGTCCTCATTAATATTTACGTCTCTTTCTTAACAAGACTGTAGACTCAAAATACAAAAGGTACAAGATTTAGCAAGACCTTTGAATCTGACCATAAAGTATCTATGGATTACTGAACTGACCAAGAATATAAATATCAAAAGAGTCTTTCAAAGTAATGAGGAACAAAGTGAGTCAGCTCTAGAGTCCAATTCTCAAAACCATTCAACTGTACACCGTAAGAGCCAATATACGATCAGTTGTCAGGGCTAGAGCTGGGAGCAGACTGACTACTTGCCAGTCTGTTGACGTGTCGTCAGGTTGGATCAGCTGAGCCACACCAGCCAGCCGGACATAAACAACTGAACAATTCACTGGATGGTTCAGAGACTTAAACTCTATATACACAAGATATCCTACCTAACAATAATACTAAAATAATAGTGATAATTACAAAATAGTGATAATAACAATAATAGCGATAATAACGATAGTAATAATAACGATAATAGTGATAATACCATGGTATTTTTCATATATTAACAGATAATAATATAACGCCGAAAGTCTCTATTTTAGCTATAAACGGGGACTTTCACGCTATAATATTAAGTGATGAACACATGCTCTTACAATATTTAAATAACACAGGATGACCAATTTCGAAGATATAACAAGTACACCATGGCAAATACGATCTTATCACCACAGTCAAGACTACACAGGTGGAAAGAGACGACTGTTGCAGAAATGTATTTGCTTTTTGCAACAATAATGCTTATGCCTCACGTCTATAAGCATAATATAAAAGCATACTGGTCTACAGATCGGCTAATTTCTACCCCGGTCTTCAGTGAAATCATACCAGTGAACAGGTTTATCTTACTCTTACGTATGTTGCACTTCTCTGACAAAACCAGGCCTGACAGAAGTGACAGGTTATACAAGATTAGAAATGTTTTCATGTATCTCAAACAAAAGTTCAGAATATACTTTTATCCATTCAAGAATCTTGTAATTGATGAGTCTTTGATTTTGTTCAAAGGTAGACTGTCATTCAAGCAGTATATACCGAGCAAGAGGAAACGCTTTGGTATAAAACTGTTTGTACTCTGTGATTGTGACAGTGGCCTGGTGTTGGATATTGTTGTATACACGGGTAGTAAAACATTGAAAGATACCAAGATGTTATTGGGTATCTCAGGTGATGTAGTGAGAAACATGATGGCACCTTATCTTGGTAAGGGGCATACATTATATACCGATAACTGGTACACAAGCCCATTACTCAGTGATTTCATGCGAGTGAACAAGACAGATGTGTGTGGCACAGTGCGTTCTAATTGTAAACATATGCCCAGGCTCAACGCAGGTGCTCGTGGTGATGACGTGCAGGTGTTTACTGCCAATGACATCATGGCATTACGGTGGCATGACAAACGAGATGTCACATTGTTGACAACCATTCACCGTAATGAAATGCAAGACAGTGGCAAAGTTGATCGAGTGACTAATGAACGTATTCGAAAACCAGTGACAGTGATTGATTATACACAAAACATGCGCTTGGTTGACAAATGTGACATGCAGATTGGTTTTGTTGACTGTGTTCGTAAGAGTTACAAGTGGTACATGAAACTTTTCTTCCATCTCATGGACATTTCAATGCTCAATGCATATAATATGTACCAAATAAAGACTGGCAACAGACCACCGTATGGTGAATTTTGTTTGTCTGTTGTCAGACAACTCATAATGAAGTACCAGGTAAGAACACCTGCTATACAACACGGTCCTCGAATTCCTCAGGATATACCCAAGTGTTTGAGGAGGGAAGGTGATCATTTCATAATACAACTACCTTCAACTCAGAAGAAATTTGCTCAGAAGAGATGCATCGTCTGTGCACAAACAAAAAGACGGCAACAAAGACGCAAAGACACTCGGTTTATGTGTGAGGAATGTAAGGTGCCTCTGTGCATGGTGCCTTGTTTCAAGGAGTTCCACAAGCTCCAGCAGTTCTAAAACCATGTCCAGTGATTGTAAATATGTAAATATATGATAGAACATTAGTATTATACAAGATTTGTGCATGTTTATTGTAATAAACAACAGTGGTAAACAATAATATGCTAATAACTTTAGTGCGGTTATTGTGTTCAATACAGTGAGTTTATATATATACATTATATACAGTATTGGTCTCTCAGGCCCCAAATGTTAGTAGGAATAGAAAAAAATTGGAAAAGAAAAGAAAAAACAACAAAAAGCGCAAAATAATGTAATGCGCGTATGTGGAATTCGTCGATGTTGCCGCCACCACCACATCATTTTCGACAAACTTCTTGGCACTGTATCTCGGTAAGTACTGATCAGAATTTTTTTTTTCTTATTACCTTCACAAAAATATGCTCTTTAATTCTGTAAGAAAAAATAATTTTTTTTTTTTTTCAAAATTTCTTGGACACTGGAGCACCACTTCAGATTTTGGCCTTGGACCCTGAAGGGGTTAATCACCCTAGACTAAATGCTAAATACTCAGTACACACATACTTATGTATTTCCACATAATAATTTCAACAATTACTTTGAACCTTTTATCCATTGTTGACAGGAATATGACTGAATCATTGTTTTCACAAAAAGCATTTTTTGAATCACTGTTTTCACAAAAAGCATTTTTTGAATATATGAATATATCCTTTGTCTTACATAAATTAGATTCACTTATAATTAATAATCTACTGTACAACTATGATATAGTTAATATTCTGCTTTACAACTATGACATAATTCTTAGTGTTAAGTAGTCTGTAAGCCAATATGTTAAGTCAGCCCATAATGCCTAAGCATAATAGAGGCTCTCTTTGCACTGCAACCCATTATTGTACATACAAAAATCTCAATGTACTACACCTACCATCTGACTTACGACCGAGTTCGGTTCCGAGAAACCGGTCGTAAGTCGAAATGGTCGTAAGTCGAACTTTACTACTGAATATCAACATCACATTTTTGTAATGACTTTATTTTATTGTTTTATTTTGGTATTTCATGTTTTACTTTACTTTTTATGCTGTTAGTACTGTATTTTATACTGTAAGGTTTAGGATAAACACTGTGTACAACACAGATAGTTGTTTATTTCCTAGAAATTTGGCATAAAAAACACGGTTGTAAGTCGAGTGGTCGTAAGTCGAGCAGGTCGTAAGTCAGATGGTAGGTGTATATTTGCAAAGACATAAATAAACAAATAAATAAATAAATAAATAAAATAAATAAATAAATATCGAAGTTGTCTGCCAGCTCATTTTGCCAGTCAATGTCACTTAATACTGAAATAAAGTTACAGTAGACCGTCGCTTAATGACACAGTAGACCACGACATCCTACTCCACAAACTTGACCATTACGGTATAAGAGGCCATGCGCTTGCTTATTTCAAATCTTACCTTACTAATAGGTATCAGTATGTTACCATTAAAGACACAGCATCAACAACACGGCCACTTGATACTGGAGTTCCGCAGGGAAGTGTCCTTGGTCCCCCTGCTCTTCCTCATATACATCAATGATCTTCCAAACGTATCCCAACACCTGAAACCCATTCTCTTTGCTGACGACACGACTTATGTCATCTCTCACCCTAATCTTGCCACCCTCAACACCATTGTTAACGAGGAGCTGATCAAAATATCGACTTGGATGACAGCCAATAAACTTACGCTTAACACTGACAAAACCTACTATATTATGTTTGGTAGCAGAGCAGGTGTTGCGCAACTTAACATTAAGATCGACAACACTCTAATTGCCAGGCATAATGAGGGCAAATTCCTTGGCCTATACCTCGACAACAACCTGAACTTCAGCACCCATATTCAACACATAACAAAAAAATTATCCAAAACGGTGGGGATCCTCTCCAAGATACGATACTACGTGCCGCAAACTGCCCTTCTCACACTATACCATTCACTTACATATCCATACCTCACCTATGCTATCTGTGCTTGGGGTTCAACTGCAGCAACACACCTAAACCCAATAATAACCCAACAAAAAGCCGCAATAAGAATAATCACTAAATCCCATCCCTGGCAACACACCCCCCCAATCTTCATAGATCTAAACTTACTCCCTGTTCAGAACATCCACACTTACTACTGTGCAATCTATATCTACAGGACCTTAAATTCCAATATTAACTTTGACCTAAAATGCTTTCTTGATAGTTGTGACAGGATCCACAGGCATAACACCAGACACAAACATCTCTATGACATTCCCCGTGTCCGACTAAACCTTTACAAAAATTCAATGTATTTCAAAGGACCTAAAATCTGGAACACCCTACCTGAAAACTCTATAACTGCAGACACATTCATCACTTTCAAAACTACAGTTAGAACACATCTTATCTCCCTGATCCACTCTGACAACTAACTACATGATAACCACCTGGTGGTTCACTATTACACTCACTCATCCACTAACTATAAACCCAGAAATACTAATCTTAATCTTTAAATAATAAATCCTAACTAGTCATAAGTTTGCCTATGTTACTCAAATATAGACACTTTGTATTGTGCCAGAACAAAAGCATTCACATTGCTAAACTCACAAATTATGATGTAGTCACTTTGCCTTAATACCATAATCTGTAAGGATTTAATGTTAAGAATTAATCTAAGTCTGCTCGAAATACCTAGCCATGCTAGGTGTTCTAGTGGCCCCCTTTGTAATTAGTATTTTATAACATGTAAACCACAAAATACCCAAAACCTGTAAACCCCACATTGTAACCATTATAGAGAATAAACTTGAATTGAATTGAATTGAATATCCGACATAGACAAGGATGTCAGCCACAGCACCGTGTCTTCCTTTGCAGATGACACCCGAATCTGCATGACAGTGTCTTCCATTGCAGACACTGCAAGGCTCCAGGCGGACGTCAACCGAATCTTTCAGTGGGCTGCAGAAAACAATATGAAGTTCAACGATGAGAAATTTCAATTACTCAGATATGGTAAACACGAGGAAATTAAATCTTCATCAGAGTACAAAACAAATTCTGGCCATAAAATAGAGCGAAACACCAACGTCAAAGACCTGGGAGTGATCATGTCGGAGGATCACACCTTCAAGGACCATAACATTGTATCAATCGCATCTGCTAGAAAAATGACAGGATGGATAATGAGAACCTTCAAAACTAGGGAGGCCAAGCCCATGATGACACTCTTCAGGTCACTTGTTCTATCTAGGCTGGAATATTGCTGCACACTAACAGCACCTTTCAAGGCAGGTGAAATTGCTGACCTAGAAAATGCACAGAGAACCTTCACGGCGTGCATAACAGAGATAAAACACCTCAATTACTGGGAGCGCTTGAGGTTCCTGAACCTGTATTCCCTGGAACGCAGGAGGGAGAGATACATGATTATATACACCTGGAAAATCCTAGAGGGACTAGTACCGAACTTGCGCACGAAAATCACTCACTACGAAAGCAAAAGACTTGGCAGACGATGCAACATCCCCCCAATGAAAAGCAGGGGTGTCACTAGCACGTTAAGAGACCATACAATAAGTGTCAGGGGCCCGAGACTGTTCAACTGCCTCCCAGCACACATAAGGGGGATTACCAACAGACCCCTGGCAGTCTTCAAGCTGGCACTGGACAAGCACCTAAAGTCGGTTCCTGACCAGCCGGGCTGTGGCTCGTACATTGGTTTGCGTGCAGCCAGCAGCAACAGCCTGGTTGATCAGGCTCTGATCCACCAGGAGGCCTGGTCACAGACCGGGCCGCGGGGGCGTTGACCCCCGGAACTCTCTCCAGGTAAACTCCAGGTAATACCTCAAGTCGTTTTTAATAATAATTTTATTATCATTACAAGGATGCGCTAACCATGTATGGGTCGCACAGTCCCTGGGGAGTAGTAGGTAACGAGACTTGATCCTTGGAAGAGGAAAGCACCTCAGATTCCTTGAATCAAGAACACTTGCCCAGCCTCACTAGTGATAACCCATCACATCTCAACACTACACACAATTGTTATTTCAATCATCCTTATTAACATTATCGTAAAATAATCATTCAAGAATGATAACACAAAAACTGTTAATAATTATGTCATATAATTACCTCAGTAGGAATTATTATGTTATTGTATTTGAAAATAATGTTGAAGCTCTTCGTGTTGTTGGGTTTGTAAGGGCTGGTGACGGCTTCCACCCGCCAGCCATCCTAGTAGTATTAAAATAAAATAAAAATATCTTTATTTACTACAAGGTATACAGGTCTATTCTATTATATAGAAAGCCGCTTGTTATGCTGAGCATTTCGGGCAAATAAGGTCAGACTTTTTACACAAATAACCCGCACATAGAAGAGAGGTGGCCCGGTGGCCTGGTGGCTAAAGCTCCCGCTTCACACACGGAGGGCCCGGGTTCGATTCCCGGCGGGTGGAAACATTCGACACGTTTCCTTACACCTGTTGTCCTGTTCACCTAGCAGCAAATAGGTACCTGGGTGTTAGTCGACTGGTGTGGGTCGCATCCTGGGGGACAAGATTAAGGACCCCAATGAATATGAAGGTTGAAGAAGCAATCAAGGACTGGAATTAGAACATGCACACTCGACTAAATGAATACCTTGATTTCCAAGACGACAAAACTGAACAAGATAAGTTGTCTGATGCAGTTATAATAAACAGTCCACACATTCCTAGTGACATAACACAAGCACAGTGCAAAGAAACTGCTGTCAGGATAATACAGAACCACGTACAAATCATCGTGTAAGTAAGTAAGTAAGTAATTAAGTTTATTCAGGTAAACACAAATACAGTTACATAGAATTATCATACATAGCAGCATATGTGTAGGGAACCTAGGATAACCCAAAAAAGTCAGACAGAGTGACTTATTTCCATTGGGGTCCTTTTACCTTATTATTATAGTATAAAGGTTATAATATTTTCTTATTATTCTACAATGAAGATAACATCTTATTATCATACTAAAAAGACTATCTGCTACACCAAGGTCATTAAGACTATCTACAATACGAGGGTCATTACAAGGAATAAGGTAAAATTTACACGTATGTTAGCTAAAAAATAGAAAATCATTCCCCTCCCTTTCTGTAGCTACATTCATCAGACACCTTTTGGCACTCTTCTTGAACTGGTTCACGCTATGACTGGCTTTGACATGTGCGGGTAGTCTGTTCCATTCCTTTATTGCTGTACAATAAAAGGTGTTTGAAGCCTGGCCACTGACTGTGGGTACTACAAAGTTGTGCTCTCTCCCCCTAGTACTATGATTGCTTTGGTTCCCAACCTTGACAAAATTGACAGCAAGATATTCTGGACATTGTTTGTGAGCAATTTTATAAACATGATTTAGCTTCAGTTGTTTTACTCTGTCTTCAACATTTAGCATATCCAACTGCTGTAATTCATCCTGGCCTACATGTTCTCTTGGTCCCAGCCCCAGGATGAATCTTACGATTTTGTTCTGGGTGATTTGCAGTCTATCTTTCAGTTTTTTTGTCAAGGCAGAGTACCAAGAAGAGCAAGCGTAATCCATATGGCATTGTATAAGGGCTAGACATAGGGTCCTGCGAGCCTCAGTAGGTAGACACTGTGCTTGTCTATACAGGAACTTCAGTTTGGCATTCGCTTTCTTTACTACACTGTTCCCTATCAATTCTCCTGACATGCATGGGTCAAAGGGGATTCCCAAATATTTTACTGATGAAACCAAAGTGATGGGCTCCCCATTACAATGAAATCAAAGAAACACGTTTGCTAGGAAAACCAGGAAGTAAACACAGTATAATGATCAGACTTCATTCATACGATAAAAGAAAGGACCTAATTAAATCAGCAATTACAATGAAAAATGGAGTGTACATAAATGAGTGTCTAACAAAAAAACGTCAAAACCTTCTGTTCAGGCTGAGAAAACTTAAACAGGAAAACAAAATACATCAGTGTTTCACGCGAGATGGGAAAATACTAGTAAGGAAAACACCAACAGGACAACAATATACCATCTCAAACGAACATGATTTCTCTACCTTCCTTAGAAAAGCTGACATTTCTGTAACAGATTAGATAAGTGCCCTTAATACATATATACGTGTGGTGCATATAGTGTACGTTACTATTATATTGTACATTATTATTTTTATTATTTTTCATCACTAGCTAATGCCAACTACCTCCAATACTCTATACTTCTTTCTTACTGCTATTAATTGCTCATAATTTTAAATTACAAGTCAAATCTTACTCCAAATTAATAATATTCATTTTTCTTACCTGTCCATTTAATTTTGTTTATCACTACTTGTTTTTTAGTCACTTTTCATTGTGTATGCAATTAGTGTATATTCCAATTACTTTTTTGCAAGTACCAAAACTATCTTTTGCTAGCTAGTACCAACTACCTCATTTTTTTTACTTTTATTGTGCAATAAACTGCTCAATTTATCTAATATTACAAATCAGATCTTACTCCTAAACCAATATTATTTCATAGTGACCATCTGTCCATTTAACTTTGTTTACCATTACTTAATTTTAGTCCCTTATATATTTTCTCCTTTATTTTAGCTTTATATAACTACCCTAGTTTATACATTCACAATTGTTAAAATAATCAAGGTGCTATTCTCAGGTGCTAAAGTAGAACAAGTTCACAATTTTGCCATTATATTCCAAAACTCATTTATTTTATAGTACTACCTACTATCATATTCCCAAGCTCCATTATTTGATCATCACTTTATTTGTACTAGTCCCTTTTATATTGTCTCCTTTATTTTAGCTTAAAAAAAAAAACTACCTTAGTTCATTATTTTACATTTGTTAAATAATTCAGGTGCTATTTTTTTTAGCTTAAGACTATTTACTCTGTTTTATACTTAATTCTACCTATAGATTCACTACAAATCTTATGATTACAAGCATTGATCCTGATACCAACCTCTTATTTAATGACTTAAATGAATCAAACAGTTACTGTAATTACTACACTGCAGAACAATCAAAGGCACTTCTCAGTGCCAACAACAACATAACTATCCTTAACTACAATATCAGATCTTTAAGCAAGCATTACGATGACCTCATAGCATTACTAAATTCCTTACATGCCAATATGTCCATCATTACACTAACTGAAACCTGGCTAAAGCCTGATAGTACAGATGTCTATGCCATTCCTGGTTACACAGCCATACACAACTGTAGGCCAGACCAACAAGGGGGTGGCACAGCCATATACTACTCAGACCAACTAGAATGTATCACTAATACTTGCACAAGAGATGAACATGGGGAATATATAATAGCCAAATTCAAATCCAAATACCTACAAAAACCTCTCACATTGATAAACATCTACAGAGTTCCACAGTCAAACATTAGCCAATTTAGTCAAAACCTAGGAAGTATGATAACTGATGCACGCATGAACAAAGATCACTTACTACTCTCAGGTGACTTCAATATAAATCTCCTGCAAGACCAGGACCCACACGTTACTGAATTCACAAACACAATGAGTAACTGTATGTTGCTACCAACAGTAACAAAACCTACAAGAGTTACAGAGACTAGTGTTTCCCTACTTGACCACATCTGGACCAACACCATATCCCCTTTAAAATCAGGCATAATTACAGATAATACCACAGACCACTACCCTACTTTCCTCATAACAACTCTTGGTAAATTACCCCATGACACTACTAAAGTCACCTTCAGACTTCACAATGAGGCAGCCATTAATAACTTCACAACAGCAGTAGCAAACATTGACTGGCACACTGAGCTAGAAATCAATACAGATATTGACGAATGTATTAATAATTTTCTAAAAAAGACCCAATACCTCTATAACAAGCACTGCCCTAAAAAAACTAAGCAGATGACAGCTAAGAGACTGAACAGTCCCTGGCTAACACCCAGCATTCTCAAATCCATAAATACAAAACACCAATATGAAAAACAGTACAGAATGGGTCACATAACCAGAGACCAAACAAAACGTTACTCGTCAATCCTAACCAGCCTGATAAGAAGTGCAAAAAAATTGTATTATGAGAACAGATTATCCAACTTACGAGGTGATATAAAAAAGACCTGGAAAACCCTATCAGAAATTCTGGGAACAAAAAAGATATCACGAAATAGCGAAATAAAATTAGCAAAATCAGATGAACCCCAACTCCCACCAACAGAAACAGCAAACAGACTCAATGATTTCTTCTCCACTATAGGACAAAACCTTGCCAATAAAATCCCAAGCTCAGATACCCCACCAAATGACTACCTCACCGGCAACTACCCGAACACACTGTTCCTAGCTCCGACTAACCCATACGAAGTCTCCCTTATTATCAACGCACTAAAAAACAAGGCAGGAGATCTAAATACCTTACCACCCTTTATATACAAAAAAGTGTCACAAGTGCTATCACCAATCATTGCAACACTCTTTAACAAATCCATTGAATCCTCCACCTTCCCTACAGTACTCAAAATAGCAAGGGTCACCCCGATCCACAAAGGAGGAGACCAAACAGAGTTGAATAACTATAGGCCAATATCCAACTTACACCCTCTCTCAAAAATCTTCGAAAAATTAATTCATAAACGAATCTACTCCTACCTTATCTCCCAAAACATACTCAACCCCTGCCAATTTGGATTCAGGCCTAATAAAAATACTAATGATGCTATTATACACATGCTAGAACATATATACACTGCAATAGAGAAAAAAGAAGTCCCACTGGGGATCTTCATTGACTTACGTAAAGCTTTTGATACAGTTGACCATGACTTGCTCCACGTAAAATTGTCACACTATGGTATAAGAGGGCACTCCCTCAACTACCTCAAGTCATACCTCAGCAACAGAAGCCAATATGTGTACGCAAATGGGGCAAACTCTTCTGCACAACCAATTACAGTTGGTGTCCCACAGGGAAGTGTCCTTGGCCCTCTTCTCTTTCTCCTATACATAAATGACCTACCAAATGCTTCGCAATTACTCAAACCCACACTATTTGCTGATGACACAACATACGTCTTCTCCCACCCGAGCCCAGTCACGCTAGCCAATACTGTAAATACCGAATTACAGAAAATATCTACCTGGATGAGTACTAACAAACTTACACTAAACATTGACAAAACCTACTTCATTCAGTTTGGTAACAGAGCTACAGATGTCCCTCTTAACATAATGATAAACGGATTACCTATCACAAAGCTAACAGAGGGAAAATTCTTAGGAATCCACCTTGATAATAGACTCAAATTTCATACACATATACAACAAATTTCTAAGAAAATTTCCAAGACTGTAGGCATACTATCGAAGATACGGTACTATGCTCCACAGTCAGCCCTCCTGGCCCTATATCACTCTCTTATTTACCCCTATCTCACCTATGGAATTTGTGCATGGGGCTCAACAACAAGTAACCATCTCAGACCACTAATTACCCAACAAAAGGCTGCAGTTAGAATGATAACAAATTCTCACTACAGGCAGCACACTCCACCAATATTCAATACACTCAACCTACTCACCATACAAAACATCCATACTTATTACTGCACCTATTACATACATAGAACACTCAACTCTGATATTAACCCTCCCCTCAAACATCTCCTTGCCAACCTCAACAGAACACATGACCATAACACAAGGCACAGATCACTCTTTGATATTCCTCGTGTCCATCTCACGCTATGCAAAAACTCAATGCACATAAAAGGCCCTAAAATCTGGAATTCATTACCTGTAAATATAAAAGAAACACTACCTGTTTATAAATTCAAGTCTCTTCTCAAAGATCACTTACTCACCCAAAACCAAATAAATACTGAATAACTGAACCTTATAAATTGTATCTCTTAAATGTTTCTTACAATTATATCACATAAATGTTAAACCTAAAACCCAATCTAACTTTATTATTTTTTAAATACACTACCTAACAGAATACTCCATTCTACTGAATTTACAACAATGCATGCAACCATATGACCTGTCTTTGTAATACTCACTTGTGCTTTATAGTAATCTGTTTACATTAATGTTTTTCACTGATTTCATCATTGCTTAGTTAATCTTAAGTTAATTTTAAGCCAGCCCGTAATGCTATGCATAGTATAAGTGGCTTTGGCATGCTGCTCTTATCTGTATTTTTTTGTACCTCTGTATGTGTGCTCAAATTATAAATAAATAAATAAATAAGTTAGACAGTCCTCGATGACGCACTGACTTTCTTGGGTTATCCTAGGTGGCTAACCCTCCGGGGTTAAAAATCCGAACGAATTCTTATTCTCTCTCTCTCTTCTTAGGAGCTTACACCGTCGTTTCGGTCCGACTTGGACCATTTACAAAGTCACACTAACGAAAACAGAACAGAACAGAGGACTCACAGGTAAGGATCCACTAGGGGCGAGGGGCAAGTGGGGAAAGGATCAAGAAATGGTGGGGGAGAGGAATAATCGGAGAAAGAGGAAAAGTGTCGGGACTAGACCCAACTGCTAAGCAAGGGAAGCAAAAATAAGCGCATCAGTTTTCACTCTCATCAGTATATCAGTCGCAAGACTGGACGTGCAATTCAGGCGTTAGCACTATGGAAAGGTGGCTCAGACGACATTCGCAAGCAACTCAGCCAAAACGTACAGAAAACGTCGCCCAGAGACAGTTAAAAGAGTTGTTAGACAATAATAGTGCAAGGTAAGACGTAGAGTTTAGACGTAGCGAGGTGGAGGAGCAGGGTCTTAAAGAGTGAGGAAGAGATTTACATCATTGTAAGGATGCCTGACAGAGTCTCCTAAATAAGAAGTCCAGTAGTCATGGTATGTCTCGAGTCTGTCAAGTTGTCTGTCACTTATACGAATTATACGCAGGAAGGAATACATATAAATGACCTCATAGGGGACAGGAGCCATAGTAGGGAAACAAGTGTAGTCAAAGATAAGATAAAACCAATATTGCAAACTAGAAATACCGCAGGAAATAGCAAACAAGAGGACTCCAATAGCAATAGTGAGGATAAATTACCAAAAACAACTGGTGGGAGCTCCATTGTTGGTGCTAGGGAGGATAGAAGTAAGACAGGGAAACATGCACCAACAGGGAATACAGTCACAGAAACCCAAGGCAAGCGGAAACCAAGCCTGTGCACATACTATGCACTTGGTATCTGCTGGCATGGGAAATCTGGAAAAACAGATGGGACGTGCAACTATGACCACCCTAGAAAATGCCATGCCCATATGACAACAGGAAAATGCAAACTCCCTTCCTGTAAGCTTTTTCACCCTGAAATGTGTACCTCTTCAGTTCAGGAAAGACTGTGCTATAACTTAAATTGCCAGGCATACCATCTAAAGGGGACAAAAAGATACAAAACATCCAGGCCATGGGAAAACCTGGGTAGCCACAGCCACTCAAGAGGGAGAGGTTTTTTAGTGCCAGGAAGGAAAAAAAACTGGCAGGAAATGGCAGAAATCGTACACCAAATCCAGTCATTCCTGGAGTGGAACCAGTCGATGGCCTCCACTCCAAACCAACAGATACAGATACTAATGCCGGAAAAAAAATCCCCCCCCAGTACCAACAATACCACCAGTCCGATAACATTCTTCTTTGCAAATATACAGGGTCTAAAGCCAGCAACAAACAACAAAATACTTTCATCCGTGGACTGCTTGCAGAGGCAAAGGCAATGTTCGCGGCTTTCACTGAGACCCACATAAAGGATCACTTGGACAATGAAATATGGATCCCAGGTTACAACCTATACAGATGTGACAGAGTGAACAGGCAAAAGGGGGGGTTGGCCTGTACATTGCAGAGTCACTTGTTTGCACAGAACTGCTTAATGCCTCAAATGACGTAGTGGAAGTTTTAGCAGTAAAGGTCGAGAACCAAAACCTAGTCATTGTGGTAGTCTACAAGCCTCCGGATGCAACATCCCAGCAATTCCAGGAACAGCTGTTAAAAATTGACCACTGTCTGGAAAATCTTCGAGCTCCTGCACCCAACATCTTGCTCCTGGGGGATTTCAACTTAAGGCACCTAAAATGGAGGAATATAGCAAATAATATTGTTGCAGTAATAACACCAGGAGGCAGCTCTGATGAAAACTCACACTCACACGAGCTTTTAAATCTCTGCACAAAATTCAATTTAAACCAGCAAATAATAGAGCCTACTAGACTGGAGAATACACTAGACCTCATATTCACTAACAATGATGATCTGATAAGAAATGTCACCATATCAAAAACAATATACTCAGATCACAACATAATTGAGGTTCAGACATGTATGCGAGGAGCCCCAGACCGACAAAATGAGACTAGTCACGAGGGAGCATTCACCAAATTCAACTTCAATAACAAAAACATAAAGTGGGACCAAGTAAACCAAGTCCTAACCGATATAAGCTGGGAAGATATACTAAGCAACACAGACCCAAACTTATGCCTAGAACAGATTAACTCGGTGGCACTCGATGTATGCACAAGGCTTATTCCTCTAAGAAAAAGGAGGAGTAGATGTAAAATAGAAAGAGACAGGCGCTCCCTTTACAGGCGATGGAAAAGAATAACAGAGCGGCTAAAAGAGGTCAATATATCTGAAATGCGCAGGGAGACACTGGTCAGAGAAATAGCAAGCATCGAACTTAAGCTAAAAGAATCCTTTAGGAGTCAGGAATCGCGGGAAGAACTAAAAGCCATAAATGAAATCGAAAGAAACCCAAAGTATTTCTTCTCCTATGCCAAATCAAAATCGAGAACAACGCCCAGTATTGGGCCCCTACTTAAACAAGATGGGTCCTACACAGATGACAGCAAGGAAATGAGTGAGCTACTCAAGTCCCAATATGACTCAGTTTTTAGCAAGCCGCTAACCAGACTGAGAGTCGAAGATCAAAATGAATTTTTTATGAGAGAGCCACAAAATTTGATTAACACAAGCCTATCCGATGTTATCCTGACGCCAAATGACTTCGAACAGGCGATAAATGACATGCCCATGCACTCTGCCCCAGGGCCAGACTCATGGAACTCTGTGTTCATCAAGAACTGCAAGAAGCCCCTATCACGAGCCTTTTCCATCCTATGGAGAGGGAGCATGGACACGGGGGTCGTCCCACAGTTACTAAAAACAACAGACATAGCCCCACTCCACAAAGGGGGCAGTAAAGCAACAGCAAAGAACTACAGACCAATAGCACTAACATCCCATATCATAAAAATCTTTGAAAGGGTCCTAAGAAGCAAGATCACCACCCATCTAGAAACCCATCAGTTACACAACCCAGGGCAACATGGGTTTAGAACAGGTCGCTCCTGTCTGTCTCAACTACTGGATCACTACGACAAGGTCCTAAATGCACTAGAAGACAAAAAGAATGCAGATGTAATATATACAGACTTTGCAAAAGCCTTCGACAAGTGTGACCATGGCGTAATAGCGCACAAAATGCGCGCTAAAGGAATAACAGGAAAAGTCGGTCGATGGATCTATAATTTCCTCACTAACAGAACACAGAGAGTAGTCGTCAACAGAGTAAAGTCCGAGGCAGCTACGGTGAAAAGCTCTGTTCCACAAGGCACAGTACTAGCTCCCATCTCGTTCCTCATCCTCATATCCGACATAGACAAGGATGTCAGCCACAGCACCGTGTCTTCCTTTGCAGATGACACCCAAATCTGCATGACAGTGTCTTCCATTGCAGACACTGAAGGCTCCAGGCGGACATCAACCAAATCTTTCAGTGGGCTGCAGAAAACAATATGAAGTTCAACGATGAGAAATTTCAATTACTCAGTTATGGTAAACATGAGGAAATTAAATCTTCATCAGAGTACAAAACAAATTCTGGCCACAAAATAGAGCGAAACACCAACGTCAAAGACCTGGGAGTGATTATGTCGGAGGATCTCACCTTCAAGGACCATAACATTGTATCAATCACATCTGCTAGAAAAATGACAGGATGGATAATGAGAACCTTCAAAACTAGGGAGGCCAAGCCCATGATGACACTCTTCAGGTCACTTGTTCTATCTAGGCTGGAATATTGCTGCACTCTAACAGCACCTTTCAAGGCAGGTGAAATTGCCGACCTAGA
Source organism: Cherax quadricarinatus (assembly GCF_038502225.1). NCBI lineage: Eukaryota > Metazoa > Arthropoda > Malacostraca > Decapoda > Parastacidae > Cherax > Cherax quadricarinatus. The sequence continues at coordinate 39,778,052 of NC_091292.1, forward strand.
AAATGTACAGAGAACTTTCACGGCGCGCATAACGGAGATAAAACACCTCAATTACTGGGAGCGCTTGAGGTTTCTAAACCTGTATTCCCTGGAACGCAGGAGGGAGAGATACATGATTATATACACCTGGAAAATCCTAGAGGGACTAGTACCGAACTTGCACACGAAAATCACTCACTACGAAAGCAAAAGACTTGGCAGACGATGCACCATCCCCCCTATGAAAAGCAGGGGTGTCACTAGCACGTTAAGAGACCATACAATAAGTGTCAGGGGCCCGAGACTGTTCAACTGCCTCCCAGCACACATAAGGGGGATTACCAACAGACCCCTGGCAGTCTTCAAGCTGGCACTGGACAAGCACCTAAAGTCAGTTCCTGATCAGCCGGGCTGTGGCTCGTACGTTGGTTTGCGTGCAGCCAGCAGCAACAGCCTGGTTGATCAGGCGCTGATCCACCAGGAGGCCTGGTCACAGACCGGGCCGCGGGGGCGTTGACCCCCGAAACTCTCTCCAGGTAAACTCCAGGTAAACTTAGTGTCTTCTAGAACACGTTCAGAGTTGGTGTGTTAGTCATGAGGTGAAGAGATTCGCTGGTGGCAAAATCACCCCACTTCACCTCAACATCCAGCGTAATGCACGATTCTGGATGCATTGGAGTTTTAAGGTAGGTCTTGGCAGTTAGCGTCAAAGAAAATGGAGAGTAAGAAGTCGAATGAGGGCTTTATGGAGGTGTAGTTTGGACGTAGGATGTGCGCCACGCAGCTTATACAGCCTCGAGAGAGCAATCCTAGCCAATGCAGTCTTGGCAGTAATCTGAGGTTTGAGAGTCAGACTAGTGTCAAGGGTAGTCCCAAGGACAACTGTAGACGTGGAGCGTGGGATAGGAGTGAGGGAGGTGCTTGTTTTGAGTTCGACAGGAGCCAGGACCCCGCACCTGTGAAAATAGGCGATCTTTGACTTCATCGCCATAACAGTTCCCGAGCAGTAATCCTGTCGACCTCACGTTATATTCTGCGTGTTAGGAATCTATGGAAAATTTCTTAGGGGTGATTACCTGTACGTACCTCAACATTACATGCATACAAGTAATCTCATTGGGAGACAACCATATTGTTTACTGCAGTCACCCCGTGTAGACATGTGTGAAAACTTAACCACCCCAGGTCACGGCAGGTGGTTCCTTCGACCCTCACAATCTTATCCATATCTATCCGGGACCAGTATAAATTGGATAGCACCCACAAGTACGTCGCTACTAATTAATTGTGGACTGTATAGATTATATTAGTTTGACTGAATGAAAGGGGGGGTTGGTTACAGACCGGGCCGCGGGGGCGTTGACCCCCGGAACTCTCTCCAGGTAAACTCCAGGTAAACACATGGATATATCCACCAAAGAAAACCATTTGTACATAATCCCACCACTTACACGAAAATCACTCACTACAATATGAAGTTCAACGATGAGAAATTTCAATTATTCAGATATGGTAAACATGAGGAAATTAAATCTTCATCAGAGTACAAAACAAATTCTGGTTACAAAATAGAGCAAAACACCAACGTCAAAGACCTGGGAGTGATTATGTCGGAGGATCTCACCTTCAAGGACCATAACATTGTATCAATCGCATCTGCTAGAAAAATGACAGGATGGATAATGAGAACCTTCAAAACTAGGGAGGCCAAGCCCATGATGACACTCTTCAGATCACTTGTTCTATCTAGGCTGGAATATTGCTGCACTCTAACAGCACCTTTCAAGGCAGGTGAAATTGCGGACCTAGAAAATGTACAGAGAACTTTCACGGCACGCATAACGGAGATAAAACACCTCAATTACTGGGAGCGCTTGAGGTTTCTAAACCTGTATTCCCTGGAACGCAGGAGGGAGAGATACATGATTATATACACCTGGAAAATCCTAGAGGGACTAGTACCGAACTTGCACACGAAAATCACTCACTACGAAAACAAAAGACTTGGCAGACGATGCACCATCCCCCCAATGAAAAGCAGGGGTGTCACTAGCACGTTAAGAGACCATACAATAAGTGTCAGGGGCCCGAGACTGTTCAACTGCCTCCCAGCACACATAAGGGGGATTACCAACAGACCCCTGGCAGTCTTCAAGCTGGCACTGGACAAGCACCTAAAGTCAGTTCCTGATCAGCCGGGCTGTGGCTCGTACGTTGGTTTGCGTGCAGCCAGCAGCAACAGCCTGGTTGATCAGGCTCTGATCCACCAGGAGGCCTGGTCACAGACCGGGCCGCGGGGGCGTTGACCCCCGAAACTCTCTCCTGGTACTCCAGGTACGAAAGCAAAAAACTTGGCAGACGATGCAACATCCCCCCAATGAAAAGCAGGGGTGTCACTAGCACGTTAAGAGACCATACAATAAGTGTCAGGGGCCCGAGACTGTTCAACTGCCTCCCAGCATACATAAGGGGGATTACCAACAGACCCCTGGCAGTCTTCAAGCTGGCACTGGACAAGCACCTAAAGTCGGTTCCTGACCAGCCGGGCTGTGGCTCATACGTTGGTTTGCGTGCAGCCAGCAGCAACAGCCTGGTTGATCAGGCTCTGATCCACTAGGAGGCCTGGTCACGGACCGGGCCGCGGGGGCATTGACCCCCGGAACTCTCTCCAGGTAAACTCCAGGTTACCAGATATTCTCTGGTGGTCACTTGATGTAGCTGGATCACCCATAACCTATCCAATTACAACATACCTAACTGGCCAGTATCAGTCTGCTATAACTAGAAGGGTTACTTAACTGTGGGTGATTGATGCTCCTTATTTCCTCCATTCACCATCTCATTTCGATGTCCCGCTACACCGACACAGTTCTTATACCAGCAGGACGAGGTATCCGTCGGTTTGTCCCGGTTTAGAAGTCGTAACTCCATAAAAACTTCACTATCCTCGAGACAGGAACACGAGATAAACAGATGCTCACTCTGAGAACGGCAACTCATTTCACTTCACATATTCTCTTAACTTAGTGTTATTATCACTGATTACATTACAATTCACAAGACGATTTAATGTCTCATAATTATTATACACATTAGAGGTCACTCCATTAAGATCTGAGACCGATGGGTGAGGATTAACTCACGGGTATTTCCCCTGGACACACACCATGGCCGCGCACCAGTCACCTCCGGTCGAACCATTATTCACTAATTTTACCACCCTTTTACAGTGGTCCCGTAAATCACGTTCCCTCACTCTTCACCAGGAACAGTTATGACACTTCCTATTATGAAGTGAGGCCTATATTAACCCTTAGGCCACCGTGAACGCCAATTTCCTGGTCCCATGTTTTCACAGCCTCCTCACTCCATTCAAAAACACTCCCGCCTCTCGCATGCCCTCAGCCGACCTCTCTCCCCGCACATCCGCGCAGACGCAGGGGGAACACTGTTGGTTCTATTCAAATTTCAAATACATTTTGACTCAAATCAACACATTAAATACCTATTAGGCACTATAGCTTCGGAAAATTAAATATTTTCCACACTGCGGCCGGGCAGAGGTCATTGTTAGACGACTTAAATAATGTGGAGTACAATTTTCCCATCTTCACTGGCCACCTGGCTTGGGAACTCCAACATTGGTATTTACATAATCACCCATTAATTCTTTCCACCTGTCAACTCCTCAGGTAGGGCTCCGTCCAAAGCACACTCAAATTCAAATTCAAATTCAAATTCAAAGTTTATTCTCTATAAGGATTACAATGCTGAATTTACAGAAATTTGGTTATTGTTTGGTTTACATGTAGTAAAATTGTGATTACAGAGTGTACCACTAGAACGCTTAGCATGGCTAGGCATTTCGGGCATACTTAGTTTTATTCTTAATTGTAAAATATTACAAATTATGAGGTAAGTTGGTATTATGGCTAAGTGACTAAATACTAGTTTGTGAGTTTAGCAATGTGAATGCTTTTGTTTTGGCACAGTACATAGTTTCAGTATTGGAGTATCACAGGATTCATTATTTTAAGACTGAGATTAATATTTCCGTTTATGGTCAAATGAGTGAGTGAGTGTAAGTGTGAACCACCAGGTGGTATTCGTGTAGTTAGTTGACGGGGTGTATCAGGGAGATAAGATGTTTTCTAATGGTAGTTTTGAAGGTGATGAATGTGTCTGCAGTTCTAGAGTTCTCAGGTAGGGTATTCCAGATTTTAGGGCCTTTGACATACATTGAATTTTTGTAAAGGTTTAGTCGGACATGGGGAATGTCGTAGAGATGTTTGTGTCTGGTGTTATGCCTGTGGGTTCTGTCACAACTATCAAGAAAGCGTTTTAGGTCAAGGTTGATATTAGAGTTTAAGGCCCTGTAGATATAGATTGCACAGTAGTAAGTGTGGATGTACTGAACTGGGAGCAAGTTTAGATCTATAAAGAGTGGGGGGGTGTGTTGCCAGGGATGGGATTTAGTGATTATTCTTACTGCAGCTTTTTGTTGGGTTATTATTGGCTTTAGGTGTGTTGCTGCAGTTGATCCCCAAGCACAAATAGCATAGGTGAGGTATGGATAAATAAGTGAGTGGTATAGTGTGAGAAGGGCATTTTGCGGCACGTAGTATCGTATCTTGGAGAGGATCCCAACCGTTTTGGATACTTTTTTGGCTATATGCTGGATATGGGTGCTGAAATTCAGGTTGTTGTCAAGGTATAAGCCTAGGAATTTTCCCCCATTATTTCTGGTAATTAGAGTGTTGTCAATCTTAATGTTAATTTGTGCATCTCCTGCTCTGCTACCAAACATAATATAGTAGGTTTTGTCAGTGTTAAGCGTAAGTTTATTGGCTGTCATCCAAGTCGATATTTTAATCAGCTCCTCATTCACAATGGTGTTGAGGGTGGCAAGATTAGGGTGAGAGATGACATAAGTCGTGTCATCAGCAAAGAGAATGGGTTTCAGGTGTTGGGATACGTTTGGAAGGTCATTGATGTATATGAGGAAGAGCAGGGGACCAAGGACACTTCCCTGCGGAACTCCAGTATCAAGTGGCCGTGTTGCTGATGCTGTGTCTTTAATGGTGACGTACTGATACCTATTAGTAATGTAAGATTTGAAATAAGCAAGTGCATGGCCTCTTATACCGTAGTGATCAAGTTTGTGGAGTAGGATGTCGTGGTCTACTGTGTCAAAAGCTTTTCTTAGGTCAATAAAAATTCCTAGTGGATATTCCTTATTTTCCAATGCTGTGTAAAGCAGATCTAGCATTTTTATGATTGCATCATTAGTGCTTTTATTTTTCCTAAATCCAAACTGGCAGGGGTTGAGTATGTTTTGAGCCGTTATAAATGAATACAGTCTCCTGTGCACGAGTTTCTCAAAGATTTTGGATAGCAATGGTAAGTTAGATATTGGCCTATAGTTGTTTAAGTCTGTAGGGTCACCACCTTTATGTATTGGTGTAACCCTTGCCATCTTGAGTAGTTTCGGGAAGGTGCTAGTCTCTATTGACTTGTTAAAAAGTAATGAAATAGCATGCAAAAGAACATGGGCCGCTCGCTTGTACAGTAATGGTGGGACATGAGACAGATTCCCCGAGTTATTTTTAAGTGACTTTATGATCTCAATGACTTCCGTGGGCTAAGTTGGTGCAAGATAGAAGGAATTAGGGAAATTTCCATCTAGGTAGTCCCCGGCATGGGCATTGGTATGTGGGATTTTACTGGCGAGATTAGATCCTATGTTTGAGAAGAAGTCGTTTATCTTGTTAGCTGTGTCAGTGGGATGTAGTGGTGTTTCATTAGGTTTAGTTAGGACAATATTCTTGGTTTTTCTCAGTTTGTGGGTCCCTAGAATCTGAGAGAGTGTTTTCCAGGTCTTTTTTATATCTCCTCTAGTGTCTGTGAATCTACTGGAGTAGTATAGTTGTTTGGCTTTTTTTATTACTTTGGTGAGAGCTGATGAATAGTGTTTAAGAGTATCTTTGTGTATTAAGCTTTGTCTATATTGCTTTTCATATTGGTGTTTCTTGTCAATGGATTTCAGAATGGTGCTGGTTAGCCATGGGCAACCAAGCCGTTTGTTTGTGATTTGTTTTGTTTTTATAGGACAATGTTTGTTGTATAGTCTAAGTAATTTGTTAAGAAAGATGTCTGTCCAGTCATCAATACCATTGGCCTTGGAGAATTCTGTAGGCCAATCAACAGTCTCTAGGTCAGCTGTGAACTTCCTTACTGAGGCCTCGTCATGGAGTCTAAATGAGACTTTGTTGTATTCAAGTGGTGGTTTACTAATGTTTGTCAGGAGGAAGGTAGGGTAGTGGTCTGTAGTGCTATCTGTGATTATCCCTGATTTAAGGGGGGCTAGTATATTGGTCCATATGTGGTCTATTATGGTTGCACTTGTCTCAGTGAGCCTGGTTGGTTTAGTTATTGTTGGTATGAGAAGTGTGTTGTTCATATTGTTGATGAAATCAGTTACAGGCTGATCATCTAGTAAGCCAAGGTTGATGTTGAAGTCTCCAGCTAAGAGAAGGTGGTGCTTATTCATTTGTCTGTTTGTTATTAGTGACTTTAATTTCTCACTGAAATTTGGGATGTTTGTGTGAGGTATCCGGTAAATGGCACCGATTGTTATAGGCGTCTTAAGGTTTTTTACAGTAAAATTAGCAAAAATGTATTCCCCATATTCATCACTAAAGCAAGTGGTGCTAAGACAAGATAATTGGTTAGAGTAATAGATTGCAATACCACCCCCAACTTGGTTTGTTCTGCAGTTGTGAATTGCTGTGTATCCTGGTAGAGGGTAGATATCTAGCTTCCATGCTTCTGGTATTAACAATTTCCCTCTTATTGTAAGGTGTGACACTAAGCCTATGCTCTCTGGGTTAATTTGTTGGGCATACTGGAATTATGAGGCTTTAACAATAACAAGTCTCTCTCAGTATCCCAAGTCAGCCCTAGGACATTACTGCATATAGGCACTTCAACTCCATGGCCATCCATATTTATTGATCCCTCAAAATGGAGAACTTTCACGGCGCGCATAACGGAGATAAAACACCTCAATTATTGGGAGCGCTTGAGGTTCCTAAACCTGTATTCCCTGGAACGCAGGAGGGAGAGATACATGATTATATACACCTGGAAAATCCTAGAGGGACTAGTACCGAACTTGCACACGAAAATCACCCACTACGAAAGCAAAAGACTTGGCAGACGATGCACCATCCCCCCAATGAAAAGCAGGGGTGTCACTAGCACGTTAAGAGACCATACAATAAGTGTCAGGGGCCCGAGACTGTTCAACTGCCTCCCAGCACACATAAGGGGGATTACCAACAGACCCCTGGCAGTCTTCAAGCTGGCACTGGACAAGCACCTAAAGTCAGTTCCGGATCAGCCGGGCTGTGGCTCGTATGTTGGTTTGCGTGCAGCCAGCAGCAACAGCCTGGTTGATCAGGCTCTGATCCACCAGGAGGCCTGGTCTCAGACCGGGCCGCGGGGGCGTTGACCCCCGGAACTCTCTCCAGGTAAACTCCAGGTAATTACTGTTCCATTCCCTCAGGGGCATCTTTGCACCTTGCATTATTTTATTAACCCCTTCACATATCCTCATTAGTTCCTCTTCAGTTGACGTCACACCCGGAATTGCCTGAAGTAAGAACAATTTATTATTTAACTGTTTATTAATTATATCTTTATAAGCAGTCAACAATTTTGGTGCCTTGCTCAGTTTGCAGAGCTGGGCACGTTAACTGTCCATACGCCATCCTATTACCTGGACCTGGAGTTTACCTGGAGAGAGTTCCGGGGGTCAACGCCCCCGCGGTCCGGTCTGTAACCAGGCCTCCTGGTGGATCAGAGCCTGATCAACCAGGCTGTTGCTGCTGGCTGCACGCAAACCAACGTACGAGCCACAGCCCGGCTGATCAGGAACTGACTTTAGGTGCTTGTCCAGTGCCAGCTTGAAGACTGCCAGGGGTCTGTTGGTAATCCCCCTTAGGTGTGCTGGGAGGCAGTTGAACAGTCTCGGGCCCCTGACACTTATTGTATGGTCTCTTAACGTGCTAGTGACACCCCTGCTTTTCATTGGGGGGATGTTGCATCGTCTGCCAAGTCTTTTGCTTTCGTAGTGAGTGATTTTCATGTGCAAGTTCGGTACTAGTCCCTCTAGGATTTTCCAGGTGTATATAATCATGTATCTCTCCCTCCTGCGTTCCAGGGAATACAGGTTTAGGAACCTCAAGCGCTCCCAGTAATTGAGGTGTTTTATCTCCGTTATGCGTGCCGTGAAAGTTCTCTGTACATTTTCTAGGTCGGCAATTTCACCTGCCTTGAAAGGTGCTGTTAGTGTGCAGCAATATTCCAGCCTAGATAGAACAAGTGACCTGAAGAGTGTCATCAATGGCTTGGCCTCCCTAGTTTTGAAGGTTCTCATTATCCATCCTGTCATTTTTCTAGCAGATGCGATTGATACAATGTTATGGTCCTTAAGAGATAAGATAAGATTTCGTTCGGATTTTTAACCCCGGAGGGTTAGCCACCCAGGATAACCCAAGAAAGTCAGTGCGTCATCGAGGACTGTCTAACTTATTTCCATTGGGGTCCTTAATCTTGTCCCCCAGGATGCGACCCACACCAGTCGACTAACACCCAGGTACCTATTTGCTGCTAGGTGAACAGGACAACAGGTGTAAGGAAACGTGTCGAAATGTTTCCACCCGCCGGGAATCGAACCCGGGCCCTCCGTGTGTGAAGCGGGAGCTTTAGCCACCAGGCCACCGGGCCACAAGTCCTTGAAGGTGAGATCCTCCGACATGATCACTCCCAGGTCTTTGACGTTGGTGTTTCGCTCTATTTTGTGGCCAGAATTTGTTTTGTACTCTGATGAAGATTTAATTTCCTCATGTTTACCATATCTGAGTAATTTAAATTTCTTATCGTTGAACTTCATATTGTTTTCTGCAGCCCACTGAAAGATTTGATTGATGTCCACCTGGAGCCTTGCAGTGTCTGCAATGGAAGACACTGTCATGCAGATTCGGGTGTCATCTGCAAAGGAAGACACGGTGCTGTGGCTGACATCCTTGTCTATGTCGGATATGAGGATGAGGAACAAGATGGGAGCGAGTACTGTGCCTTGTGGAACAGAGCTTTTCACCGTAGCTGCCTCGGACTTTACTCTGTTGACGACTACTCTCTGTGTTCTGTTAGTGAGGAAATTATAGATCCATCGACCGACTTTTCCTGTTATTCCTTCAGCACGCATTTTGTGCGCTATTACGCTATGGTCACACTTGTCGAAGGCTTTTGCAAAGTTTTTATATATTACATCTGCATTCTTTTTGTCTTCTAGTGCATTTAGGACCTTGTCGTAGTGATCCAATAGTTGAGACAGACAGGAGCGACCTGTTCTAAACCCATGTTGCCCTGGGTTGTGTAACTGATGGGATTCTAGATGGGTGGTGATCTTGCTTCTTAGGACCCTTTCAAAGATTTTTATGATATGGGATGTTTGTGCTATTGGTCTGTAGTTCTTTGCTGTTGCTTTACTACCCCCTTTGTGGAGTGGGGCTATGTCTGTTGTTTTTAGTAACTGTGGGACGACCCCCGTGTCCATGCTCCCTCTCCATAGGATGGAAAAGGCTCGTGATAGGGGCTTCTTGCAGTTCTTGATGAACACAGAGTTCCATGAGTCTGGCCCTGGGGCAGAGTGCATGGGCATGTCATTTATCGCCTGTTCGAAGTCATTTGGCGTCAGGATAACATCGGATAGGCTTGTGTTAATCAAATTTTGTGGCTCTCTCATAAAAAATTAATTTTGATCTTCGACTCTCAGTCTGGTTAGCGGCTTGCTAAAAACTGAGTCATATTGGGACTTGAGTAGCTCACTCATTTCCTTGCTGTCATCTGTGTAGGATCCATCTTGTTTAAGTAGGGGCCCAATACTGGACGTTGTTCTCGATTTTGATTTGGCATAGGAGAAGAAATACTTTGGGTTTCTTTCGATTTCATTTATGGCTTTTAGTTCTTCCCGCGATTCCTGACTCCTAAAGGATTCTTTTAGCTTAAGTTCGATGCTTGCTATTTCTCTGACCAGTGTCTCCCTACGCATTTCAGATATATTGACCTCTTTTAGCCGCTCTGTTATTCTTTTCCGTCGCCTGTAAAGTGAGCGCCTGTCTCTTTCTATTTTACATCTACTCCTCCTTTTTCTTAGAGGAATAAGCCTTGTGCATACATCGAGTGCCACCGAATTAATCTGTTCTAGGCATAAGTTGGGGTCTGTGTTGCTTAGTATATCTTCCCAGCTTATATCGGTTAGGACTTGGTTTACTTGGTCCCACTTTATGTTTTTGTTATTGAAGTTGAATTTGCTGAATGCTCCCTCGTGACTAGTCTCATTATGTCGGTCTGGGGCTCCACGCATACATGTCTGAACCTCAATTATGTTGTGATCTGAGTATATTGTTTTTGATATGGTGACATTTCTTATCAGATCATCATTGTTAGTGAAGATGAGGTCTAGTGTATTCTCCAGTCTAGTAGGCTCTATTATTTGCTGGTTTAAATTGAATTTTGTGCAGAGATTTAAAAGCTCGTGTGAGTGTGAGTTTTCATCAGAGCTGCCTCCTGGTGTTATTACTGCAACAATATTATTTGCTATATTCCTCCATTTTAGGTGCCTGAAGTTGAAATCCCCCAGGAGCAAGATGTTGGGTGCAGGAGCTGGAAGATTTTCCAGACAGTGGTCAATTTTTAACAGCTGTTCCTGGAATTGCTGGGATGTTGCATCCGGAGGCTTGTAGACTACCACAATGACTAGGTTTTGGTTCTCGATCTTTACTGCTAAAACTTCCACTACATCATTTGAGGCATTAAGCAGTTCTGTGCAAACAAGTGACTCTGCAATGTACAGGCCAACCCCCCCCTTTTGCCTGTTCACTCTGTCACATCTGTATAGGTTGTAACCTGGGATCCATATTTCGTTGTCCAAGTGATCCTTTATGTGGGTCTCAGTGAAAGCTACAAACATTGCCTTTGCCTCTGCAAGCAGACCACGGATGAAAGGTATTTTGTTGTTTGTTGCTGGCTTTAGACCCTGTATATTTGCAAAGAAGGGTTTTGGCAGGAAAACAGTGAAGTCCCAGTGTAGTAATATTACGAGTTCTAGGGGAACTAGTAATAATAAGAACGAGATAGATATTGAAAAGCCAGGGACCTTGGGTGATAAGGACAGTAATAGGTTTAGTAGAAAAATAGAAATGAGCAGGAAGGGTAAAGAGAAAGGAGAGTCTTTCAATGTTTATTATGCTAATTGCCGTAGTGCTAGGAATAAGATGGACGAGTTGAGATTAGTTGCTAGTGTAGGTAACATTGATGTATTTGCCTTAACTGAGACGTGGTTTAATTCAAAAAGTCGGGACATGCCTGGGGAATGTCATATTCAGGGTTTTAAATTGTTCCAAGAAGATAGAAGTATTGGGAAGGGGGGTGGGGTGGCATTGTATGTCCGAGATCGCTTGAACTGTTGCATAAAAACGGGTATTAAGTCTGAAGTAACACATACAGAGTCTTTTGGATAGAATTTTCAGAGGGGCATGAAAAACTGATTTTAGGAGTGATATACCGTCCCCCAAACTTAGATAGGGACCAAGGGAAACTACTATGGGAGGAAATTGTTAAGGCCACAAGGCACGATAATGTAGTAATTCTAGGAGACTTTAACTTTAGTCATGTTGATTGGAATTTCTTGACTGGGAACTTAGAATCATACGACTTCTTAGAAGTATTTCAGGATTGTTTTTTGAAGCAGTTTGTGACAGAACCTACAAGGGGAAATAACCTGCTTGACTTAGTTATGGCAAACAATGAATCCCTTGTTAATAATTTAGAAATTTCAGAGGAACTGGGTGCTAGCGACCACAAATCAATTACATTTAGCATTGAATGGAAGTACGATAGTAGCGATAACTCAGTAACAGTCCCAGATTTTCGCTTAGCAGATTACGATGGGCTTAGAGAACACTTATCATCTGTTGACTGGGGTTACGAAGAGAGCTATCAATATGACAGTTTTCTGAACACTATACATGCTGCTCAAAGAGCGTTTATCCCATATAAAGAAATTAGATCAAATAGAAATGACCCAAAATGGATGAATAATAGGCTGAAATATCTACTAGGGCATAAGAAAGGAATTTATAGGCGTATCAAAAGAGGTGAGGGTCATCTTATGAATCAGTATATTGACATTAAGAAGGACATTAAAAAGGGGATAAGAAAAGCTAAAAGGGACTATGAAATTAAAGTTGCTAGGGATTCTAAAACTAACCCAAAAAGTTTTTTCCAGGTCTATAGAACAAAAGTTAGAGATAAGATAGGTCCCCTTAAAAATAACTATGGGCACCTTACTGACAAAGAGAATGAAATGTGCTTGATTTTAAATAATTATTTTCTCTCAGTTTTTACACAGGAAGACACTAACAATATTCCAGTAATTAATTTTTACAGTGGGCTAGAAGAAGATAAATTATGTAACATCACAGTCACTAGTGAGATGGTTGTGAAGCAGATAGACAGACTGAAGCAAAATAAGTCGCCGGGTCCTGATGAGGTTTTTCAAGGGTTCTTAAGGAATGCAAAATGGAACTCTGTGAACCATTAACTAATATTTTTAATTTATCTCTTCAAACAGGTGTAGTGTCTGATATGTGGAAGATGGCTAATGTAACTCCTATTTTTAAAACAGGGGACAAGTCGTTACCGTCAAATTACCGCCCAATAAGCCTGACCTCAATTGTAGGCAAATTACTAGAGTCAATTATAGCTGAGATTATAAGAAGCCATCTCGATAAGTATAGCTTGATTAATGATACTCAGCATGGATTCACAAGAGGCCGGTCTTGTCTAACTAATTTATTAACTTTCTTCAGTAAAGCTTTTGAGGCTGTTGACCACAATAAAGAATTTGATATTATTTACTTAGATTTTAGTAAGGCTTTTGATAGAGTTCCGCACCATAGACTGTTAAAGAAAGTGGCAGCTCATGGCATTGGGGGAAAAGTGCTCTCGTGGATCGAGTCATGGCTCACTGACAGGAAGCAGAGAGTGTCCATAAATGGGGTTAAATCCGAGTGGGGATCTGTAACAAGTGGCGTTCCACAGGGATCAGTCTTGGGCCCGTTGTTGTTTATAATATATATCAATGATCTTGATGAGGGAATTACTAGTGATATGAGCAAATTCGCCGATGACACAAAGATGGGTAGGATAATTGATTCAAACGTAGATGTTATGGAACTTCAGGAGGATTTAAACAAACTCTATTCTTGGTCAGAAAAGTGGCAGATGCAGTTCAATGTAGATAAATGCAAGGTTCTGAAGCTTGGGAGTGCCCATAACCCTAGTACTTATAAGTTAAATGATGTAGAACTTAGCCATTCAGATTGCGAAAAGGACTTGGGGGTTATGGTGAGCAGCAACCTTAAACCAAGACAGCAATGCCTAAGCGTACGTAATAAGGCAAATAGATTACTGGGATTTATATCAAGAAGTGTAAGCAACAGAAGTCCAGAGGTCATACTGCAGCTTTATACATCATTAGTAAGGCCTCACCTAGATTATGCAGCTCAGTTCTGGTCTCCGTATTACAAAATGGACATAAATTCGTTAGAAAACATTCAGCGTAGGATGACTAAATTAATACATAGCATGAACATTAAAATGGTATAAAATACCGACAGATTGTTAGGTAAGACACATATGCAACAGTTAGGTATCTTTATTTTGAAACGTTTCGCCTACACAGTAGGCTTCTTCAGTCGAGTACAGAAAAGTTGATAGAAGCAGAAGATACTTGGAGACGATGTAATCAGTCCATCACCCATATTGTTTCAGACAACG
>NC_091292.1:39796938-39921938 GCF_038502225.1 Cherax quadricarinatus
GGTGATTGCAGGCCACTGATAAAAGCATCCCTGATGGACTCTTCACAATACTGAGCAGCTGTCACTGCTTGGAAGTGACAGTCCTTACCTAAAATTTTCAGTGCTTGAAAGTATTCCTCTAAGGACTCATCAATCTGCTGGCGGCGAGTTGCAAGGCGATAGCGTGCAAAGATTTCATTTGTAGGTTTAATATACTGAGACTTGAGGGTTTTGATAGCATCTTCGTGGGTATTACACTCAGAAATAGCCTCATATATCTTAGGTGACACAAAATTGATGAGCAGACTTAGTTTATCTAGATCTTCTTTAGGAAGGGCTCCCAAGAAGTTTTCGAAAGTCTTAAACCAGTGCTTCCATTCCTGAGCAGCCGTTGATAAGCTGGGGTCACAGTCTAGCCTCTCAGGTTTCAGTAAACGCTCCATGTTGTGATGTAGTCTAGCGCAGGATCACCACCAGGTAGCCCAGGATTCTATGTTCAATAAATTGTTGTGATAGAAACACAGGCCTTATCTCTAGGCTTTATTGAACATAGAATCTTCATAGTACTTCTGCAACAACAAAATATAATGACTAGTACATCTAATAATAGCTTCTACAGGGATGGTGATGTCTTGCATATGTCAAGAGAAAAGTTATAACTACAGGCCACATATTTAAACTCACCATGTAATCTGCATCGCTGATAAATGGATAAAGTAGGAGAGAATCACACACCATGTGTTGGTGCCCATGACACACACCAAACTGTTGTTGTTGTTAAGGGCCCCTAGAGGTGGTGCAGTATTATCCTGCTGCTGCTCCCCACAGGACCAGTATCACTACAGATGCACCATAGACATGTGGCTCCTCCTGCATGATAGAATGATGATAGATGGACTCACTGGTGTCAATCTCCCTGAGCCTTAAGTCCATAAAATTCAGCTGAAGTTCTTTTCGTATTATTGTTCTCAAACTACTACCTGACAAGCCAAGATTGTAATCTACTCCCTCTTTGAAAGCATACAGCTTAGCCAATTTATCAGTTCTATCATGCATCTGAAGACCAATGTGAGATGGAATCCACAGCATGTGCACTCTGACTCCACTGTCCACAATCCTACCATTCCTGTGTCTGGCTTCTGACACAAGCATGCCACAATTTATGCTTAATGAGTTGAGAGCATTTATGGATGACAGAGAATCAGTTACAATTAAACTGTCAATCTTTGATACATAGATGCATTTCAGTGCAAGGAGTATGGCAAACAGTTCTGTCTAGAGGCCCAATTATTGATGCGTGCTCCAATTTCTTTAAGAGAGCCATCACTCTGTACGACAACAGCAGCACTACCAGCTGCACCAGTGGATTGGTGAACAGAACCATCAACGTAAATAATTTGCGAGAGTGTGTGCTGTGTGACTAAGTTATCAATACAGCTTAAGGCCTCATGTTTGGCTTCAAGGCGAAGTTTTGGTTGTGATTTAAGAAGTAGTTTGGGGGAAATGGAGGAATGGTAGTTTGGAATGGGGTAATATTCCATGGAGCGGAGAAGTGCCGCTGTTGCCTTACTTGACATAGATCGTGTATCTGATTCATGCGGAGGTCGGTTCCAGTCTTTTCGATCCATCTGGAGGAGTGTTCACCAGTGCTGAGGAAAGTTTGGAGGGCTTCTGTGCAGGGGTTTGAATGAGCTTGCCTGAGCATATTAACCCCAATTAGGATATTTCTTTCAGTAACACGATCTCTGATGCTTGGAATATCAAGTTCTTTTTGCATATTTAAAATTTTGGCAGTACGAGGGCATCCTAAAATGATCCTCATTGCTTCGTTCTGCAGTTTTTCCAGCCCTCCAAGCTTCCAGTCAGACACAAGAGCAAGTAGTGGCGCAGCATAATCAACCAATGATCTAATATAAGCAAGATACATCATTTTCACAATTTTAACATTAGCACCATACCTGGGGTGAAGCCCTGCCACAACTCTAAGTGCTCTTAGTCGTTCTTTGCATTAGCGACAAAGTCTTGTTACAACAGGTCCAAGTAGTGGAACCTCAAAGCCTAGATACCTGTATCTGCTTACATATTCTAGAAGAGACCCATCATGCAATTGGATCTGACGAACTGTGCCTCTCTGTCGAGGAGGACGCCTATTGAGTATCTTTGTTTTATCAGTAGAGATTATCAACCCCAGGTCCTGACACGAGGCTAGTACATGATTAAGAATGTTTTGGGTGTTGGAGAATCCGGTGGTGTGAATCATTATATCATCAGCAAAACTAATCACATAATTATGGGGCTGACTAGGCATAGCATTAAGTAATGCATTAATTAGAATATTGAACAGTGTGGGACTGAGCACACCTCCCTGTGGGGTTCCTAATTCAAAGTCTTTAGTTACACTTCTATGTCCCTAGTGAGGTGAATGTCCCTTCCTCGACTTTCCTATTCACCGGTATCCCTTAACTCGTCGCCATTATCTACATATGGCATAAGGGCGCGTTTAGCTGATCCAGGCCAAACAGCGCTCCAAGCCAGCCAGTGAAGGCCAAGGCTACATCTGTTCTGAATCCCAGAATGCCTTTGTGAACGTTCTACAGTGTTCCGGCCATACCTTCGGTGTTGTGAGAACTAGTTCTTATGTAGTGAAAATTTGTCTGTCATTCCAAGACACGTGTGCTAGATGTGTTAAGTGCTGTGGGTTTGGAGTAATTAACAAGTAGTACAGGATTGGTAACTCTCGAGACGACTGTGGGCCCAGTGAATGGCCTTGAAAATTGCACTGCGACCTGCAGGCCACTACACCCATATTGCCTGTGTCTAGCGAGGTGAATGTCCTTTCCTTGTCCCTTCTCCTTCCTCGATTTGGAACTCAGCCATTCGCCTCTATTTGCTTGTGGTCTAGAGGCGGTTTTTTGCCAGACCACATGGGTGCTTGAGTGCCCGTGTCCTCTGTGCCGCCCTCCGCTCATCTTGCGAGTGTCTCCTGTGTGCCTGCCTGCCTGCTGCAAGCAGGTGTCCGGGTGGTTGGCGCGGGCTTGGCGAGCACAGTCAAGCAAGCTTGAGGGCAGCACTAAAAGCTAGCCAGAACAAGCTAAGGCAGCCTGCAGTTATAGCTGTCCTAGGGCCCAGCATGTCTGTATACGTTCTGCAGTGCTGCTGGCATACCAGTGTTTCCTGTAGTGGCTTGAGAACAATTTGACGAGCATTGCAGTGCCGACATTTTGAGTGGGACATGCCAGAGGTTCACTTATAAACATAGTAAGCTTGTGAACATTCATCTGTCATACGTGTGTGAAGTGTTAAGTGCTGCTTTCCCCAACAGTTAATTGTCATTTGTAAGCCTGTATTAAGACTTTAAAAGGCTCTGAGTGTACTTCAGTGTAGTGACTCCTTACATTTGATAAATCAGTGTAACACATGCTCTGCTCAGTGTAACTGAACTATTAAATACGGTTACATAATTAAGTTGCTTGTCCTAGTGTCATTGTTGTGTTTTCTAATACATTTTCTCGTTCAGACTGAAACTTTACTGCTAAATTCCCAGTAATATTTCAAATTGCAGTGTTCATCTGTGATGTGAGTGTGTAACTTATGCATTGTATTTTTACTGTGAACAAGTTTACTCCTGCATAATGTTCAGTTTCATGAATACTTTCTTACTTGAGTAATTCGGTTACCTTTCAACTGTGTTAAGCAAGAGTCAGCCTGTTAACATCTATGTTCCTTGCCATCGCATCTAGTGGGTCTAGCGCCTAGTTAAAATTGTAATAGTAACAATTTGCAATCATTATACTTCTAGTTATACATTGTGTAAATTGTTTTAGACTATTTGATCAACTGGATTGTAGTGTTTAACTTCTGATACACCAATTTAATGACTGCAGACACGCACTGACACATAATAAACACATTAAAACGCTGGTAACTCCAGAAGCTGGGCCTAGTGTGTGACCTTGAGAAGTTCAGTGTGTTTATTACGACCAGCGGTGTACCACTCTCACCTATATTTACATCAACAAAAGTGTATTCTAAGTGATAAAGTGTACACTTGGTGTACTTGGTAACACTTGTCATACATAATAACGCGTGTGTAAGTGAGATTGTTTAGGTACTGGTTCATCTATCTACAGCTGCACACTTATGCTTGCACACATGTATAACATAGTAACGTGTGAGTTACCCAGGATGGACCAAGGAAGTCGACCAGAGTGATTTATCTCATTGTCATTGTAACATTACCTAGTTTTTTTTTTTTTTTTTTTTTTTTTTTTTTTTTTTTTTTTTTTTTTTTTTTTTTTTTTTTTAATAATACTGTTTACAATCTATGGTTGGGGTAAGAGGTTGTCTTCAGCATTCATTGTGATGTCTGCTATATTATTATTTCAGTGAGGTACATTAGGTGGCAGTAGCCTGAACTAACTCAAGTGGAAGTTATCATTGAATTTGAACCTCTTGTTTAATGTGATGTATGACAGAATTCTAATTTTATGCTCAATATTACCTACTTTGTCTCTCTCTCTCTCTCTCTCTCTTTTCATCTTTGTAATTTGTGATAAGGTGTAAGACCTCGCTTGTACCATCCATTATATCATTATATGTACCATATTATTAACACACATAGAAGAGGTCTCTGAGTGTGTTTTTGGTGGGGTGTGTGTCGTATTGAGTGGTGGTGGTCTGGGTTGAGTATGGTTGGAGGTGTTCATTGAACTTGAGCACTTGTATCTTGTGATCTATTTTGGACTTCTGACTTTGTAGTGAATATTTGCTCATGCATAAGCTATAAGGGAAAGATAAGAGAGGAATTCTTGTGTTGTGAGTCTTACACCAGATATCATCACTGGCAAACATGGCAACTGTCATAGAGGAACCTATTTCTGCAGGTGATGGAAATGATGATAGCTTCCAGACCTTTAAAAGTAAACAAAAGAGAAAAAATGAGAAAGGGCTAGAGCGTCGACGTAGTCAGACTCACTTGACTCGTACACAATGTGATACTAAACGTCCTTGGTGCACAGAGGCTGCAAGAAGTCTTTCTTCAAAGGAAGAATGTGTTAAGCTGAACTTCCCTGACAACACCCCGCTGCCTGCTAAGTGTGCATGGCTAATGGAAGCTGTAAACAAGCATCCTAACTCAAGGATCCAATTTAGGAAAAACACACACAACTTTGTGTTTGTGGAACAGAATAAAGAGCTGATCAATGATCTACTTAGTACACCTTATGGGGATATTAAGCTGCTCTGACCTCCATCAGACACTCACCACTTTAAAAAATGGGTCAGTATCATAATCTTTGGATACCCTCTCTGCATGGACCCATCCCATCTGACTCTAAATGAGCATATCATCAAGCCTAAAAGACTTAAAGGAAAATCCCAAATTATTGCCAGTTGGGTAGGTCCTGTGCCCCTCCCCCGGAATATCTGGGCGCATGGTTTACGTTTCCTAAACATCGAAGTGTACCTACCCCCCAAACGTAGGTGTTACAAATGCCAGCACTATGGCCATGTTGCAGTAGACTGTGGAATACTACATTCTTGGTGTGGTAAGTGTGCTGGGAAACATTCCACTAGAGAATGCACAGTAGGCCCTGACAGCCGAAAATTTAAGTGTATTAACTGTAAAGAAGTTGGGGTTGCAGTCTCCCACAAGGACTGCAGTCAGAACCCAAACAACCTTCGATGTAAACCTGATAACAGTCCTTTAATGGTAACTGAGGATGGGGCCACCCAGTCTACAACAGCCAGATCTGAGACTGAACCTCTGCAAAGTGTGCAAGAACCCCACCTCACTGCAAAGGATTCTGGTGATAACAGAATGCCATCACACACACCAGCTGTGGAGGAGGTAGCCATCCCTGCTAGCACATATGGAACTACTGGTCTGCCACTACAGATACCTATGGCTACACCTGAATATGGGGATGAGTTTGTCATTTCTCCCAATACACACAACTACAACACTCAGACGGACACCACACAGGTAACCTCCCTGGAAATTGGAGATGAGTCAGATGCACAGGACCTACCTGCAATGAATGATGAAATAGAGAACACTAATGTAACCATGGTACCTGTTAAGGTGATAGGTGTTAAAGAAAGCACTAACCCAGAAGTGCCATCCTCCGGAGAGGCATTGGATTCGCCTGACCTTCCTCATATTATAACAACTTTCCAGAAAAAAAATGAGCATCTTGAACAGATCCTGACATGTTTAATAAATATATGTAATCAGGATGATGCTCTTGAGCATGGTGATGATGTCAAAAGTGCAGCAATCTCCGTTCAGCTTCCAGCAATTTGTGAGAAAGAAGCCCACAACTCTTGCCTTCAAGACATGCCTTATAATTGGCTGCCAAAATGCCGAAAAATGCTTAAAAATAAAGGTCCTGAAGATAAAGACGTACAAACTATGCTATTTGCTCTTAAGTATCTACACACTGTAGTCAAAGCATAATAGTTTTACCATCTTATGAGCAAGAGATTGTAATAACTCACTACAATGGATACATTACAAATCTTTTCATGGAACATTGCTTCCATCAGGAAGCGGTTGCCTGACTTACATCATATTAGTGCAACCAAGAATATTGATGTCATCTGTTTGCAGGAATGTAGATTGAAAGATGGAGCACCTCCACCAAACTTGCCTGGATATGCAGCTTGTATGCGTGGAGCCCCAGACCGACAAAATGAGACTAGTCACGAGGGAGCATTCACCAAATTCAACTTCAATAACAAAAACATAAAGTGGGACCAAGTAAACCAAGTCCTAACCGATATAAGCTGGGAAGATACACTAAGCAACACAGACCCCAACTTATGCCTAGAACAGATTAACTCGGTGGCACTCGATGTATGCACAAGGCTTATTCCTCTAAGAAAAAGGAGGAGTAGATGTAAAATAGAAAGAGACAGGCGCTCCCTTTACAGGCGACGGAAAAGAAGAACAGAGCGGCTAAAAGAGGTCAATATATCTGAAATGCGTAGGGAGACACTGGTCAGAGAAATAGCAAGCATCGAACTTAAGCTAAAAGAATCCTTTAGGAGTCAGGAATCGCGGGAAGAACTAAAAGCCATAAATGAAATCGAAAGAAACCCAAAGTATTTCTTCTCCTATGCCAAATCAAAATCGAGAACAACGTCCAGTATTGGGCCCCTACTTAAACAAGATGGGTCCTACACAGATGACAGCAAGGAAATGAGTGAGCTACTCAAGTCCCAATATGACTCAGTTTTTAGCAAGCCGCTAACCAGACTGAGAGTCGAAGATCAAAATGAATTTTTTATGAGAGAGCCACAAAATTTGATTAACACAAGCCTATCCGATGTTATCCTGACGCCAAATGACTTCGAACAGGCGATAAATGACATGCCCATGCACTCTGCCCCAGGGCCAGACTCATGGAACTCTGTGTTCATCAAGAACTGCAAGAAGCCCCTATCACGAGCCTTTTCCATCCTATGGAGAGGGAGCATGGACACGGGGGTCGTCCCTCAGTTACTAAAAACAACAGACATAGCCCCACTCCACAAAGGGGGCAGTAAAGCAACAGCAAAGAACTACAGACCAATAGCACTAACATCCCATATCATAAAAATCTTTGAAAGGGTCCTAAGAAGCAAGATCACCACCCATCTAGAAACCCATCAGTTACACAACCCAGGGCAACATGGGTTTAGAACAGGTCGCTCCTGTCTGTCTCAACTATTGGATCACTACGACAAGGTCCTAAATGCACTAGAAGACAAAAAGAATGCAGATGTAATATATACAGACTTTGCAAAAGCCTTTGACAAGTGTGACCATGGCGTAATAGCGCACAAAATGCGTGCTAAAGGAATAACAGGAAAAGTCGGTCGATGGATCTATAATTTCCTCACTAACAGAACACAGAGAGTAGTCGTCAACAGAGTAAAGTCCGAGGCAGCTACGGTGAAAAGCTCTGTTCCACAAGGCACAGAACTAGCTCCCATCTTGTTCCTCATCCTCATATCCGACATAGACAAGGATGTCAGCCACAGCACTGTGTCTTCCTTTGCAGATGACACCCGAATCTGCATGACAGTGTCTTCCATTGCAGACACTGCAAGGCTCCAGGCGGACATCAACCAAATCTTTCAGTGGGCTGCGGAAAACAATATGAAGTTCAACGATGAGAAATTTCAATTACTCAGATATGGTAAACATGAGGAAATTAAATCTTCATCAGAGTACAAAACAAATTCTGGCCACAAAATAGAGCGAAATACCAACGTCAAAGACCTGGGAGTGATTATGTCGGAGGATCTCACCTTCAAGGACCATAACATTGTATCAATCGCATCTGCTAGAAAAATGACAGGATGGATAATGAGAACCTTCAAAACTAGGGAAGCCAAGCCCATGATGACACTCTTCAGGTCACTTGTTCTATCTAGGCTGGAATATTGCTGCACTCTAACAGCACCTTTCAAGGCAGGTGAAATTGCCGACCTAGAAAATGTACAGAGAACTTTCACGGCGCGCATAACGGAGATAAAACACCTCAATTACTGGGAGCGCTTGAGGTTTCTAAACCTGTATTCCCTGGAACGCAGGAGGGAGAGATACATGATTATATACACCTGGAAAATCCTAGAGGGACTAGTACCGAACTTGCACACGAAAATCACTCACTATGAAAGCAAAAGACTTGGCAGACGATGCACCATCCCCCCAATGAAAAGCAGGGGTGTCACTAGCACGTTAAGAGACCATACAATAAGTGTCAGGGGCCCGAGACTGTTCAACTGCCTCCCAGCACACATAAGGGGGATTACCAATAGACCCCTGGCAGTCTTCAAGCTGGCACTGGACAAGCACCTAAAGTCAGTTCCTGATCAGCCGGGCTGTGGCTCGTACGTTGGTTTGCGTGCAGCCAGCAGCAACAGCCTGGTTGATCAGGGGCTGATCCACCAGGAGGCCTGGTCACGGACCGGGCCGCGGGGGCGTTGACCCCCGAAACTCTCTCCAGGTAAACTCCAGGTATAACCTAAGGTCAACCAACTGTTGTGTGATGTATGTCAGAAAGAGCTTGCCACATTCACTCCTTTCCCTGCAGAGTCGAGTTAACATGCAGTATCATGGTGTCAAAGTATATGCAGGCGATTTTTCCATAAACATTTTTAATCTCTATGCCCCAGCGAACCAGCTTCGACCTGATGCTTTACCAGATCGCATCAATGGTGAACCTACCATCATTCTTGGAGATTTTAATGCCAGACATAAGAATATTGGTGGGTCTATAACAAACACCAATGGAACTAAACTAGTGAGATTGCTAAATGAGCATGATAATGTTCGAATTGTGGGCACTACTGAGCCTACTCACATATATGGTGGCATACTAGATCTGTGTCTTGGATTTAATACATCATATACGATGCATGACTCTGTCATAGTTGATGATCTTCTATGTGATCACTTCCCAAGACTAACAACTGTCAATCTTGATCACATCTCCAGCAATCAAGGAGCTAAATACAGAAGGAGGAAACTTATTCTCAAACCAGAACACAGAGACAACTTTATTAACCACTTGGATCAATGGTATAAGAATTACGAGCCCATTGGCACACAAAAATTTAATGATGATTTAATTACGACTATTGAGAGTGTTCTCACAGATCAAGTGGGCAGGAATAGGAAACAAAAACCCTCCATTATAAATAACAATAAAAACCAATGTAAATACTATAATGATCCACAGTTGCGCAATCTAACACATGCAGCTAGGAAGATTGGTAAAGCATACCGTGAATGTAGAACCCCAGACCTGCTCAGAACGTTCCAAGCTGCACTAACAAATGCAAGGAGTAGAAAGGAAGAACTTAGGCAACAGGAATGGGAACAGTTTGTTAGTGGATTAAATAGGTCCACCCCTTTGAGTTTGGCTTGGAAAGGTATAAGTAAAATAACCAGGAAAAAGACTGGCAATGTTGCTCATCCCTTTCCTCTTGAAAAAGCAAATGACCTCATAAATGACTGGTCCAAAACATCCAGGCATGAAAGCCTTCCATCTCATATTAGAAAAAATTTAGAGAGTACTTCTGAAGAAATGTTGAAACTGATTAATTTTATGAGCCACAATATTGATGAGAGTGATTGCCTCTTTACCGAGTATGAATTAGATAATGCATTAACCAAAGGTCGATCAACTGCTCCTGGAGAGGATGGTATAACCTATGATATTCTTAGAACTCTAAGGCACGTGCCTGATAACCCTTTGTTGGCACTGTATAATCTCAGTTACATTGAGGGCGTTCTTCCTACTTCCTGGACCAATAGTCTCATTGTGCCTATTCCTAAGCCCCAACAGCCTGATACATTTAGGCCGATCTCCTTAACTAGTTGTCTTTGTAAAACTTTTGAAAGAATGATGCTTAACAGACTGTACTACAGAATCAGACATCAACTTTCCCCCTACCTCTATGGGTTCATGAAAGGTAAAAGTGTGCAGAACTGTATTTCCACCTTTCTCACTGCACACACCTCTACTAGTTTTACCACTTTTCTTGATCTAAAATCTGCATTTGATATTGCGAACAGAACCGTTATACTACATGAACTAGCCAAAATGAATATTGGTGGTAGCTTTGCTGGATAATAGGATACCTGTCAAATAGAGTATCCTCTGTCCTTTACCAAGGCTTCAGAAGTGATTCTAAAGAAATGTCTTTAGGTACACCGCAGGGAGGAGTTCTTAGTCCCATGCTATTTAATATTCTGATTAATGCTCTCCTAAATGCTCTACCTGCCTCACCTAAACATATAGCTATAAGCTATGCTGATAATATCATGATCCATACAACAGGGCATGAGAAGATGAATACCATTCTTAATGAAATTCAAGCAATTTGTAATCGACTAGGCCTCATAATATCTTCCTCTAAAACTAAGATATTAACAAGCAAACGACATCCCCCACCCATCTATTTGCAGGGTGAAATCATTAGCTACGTTAAAACTTACAGATATCTTGGTGTAGATGTACCCTTTAACAAATCCACTATACCACAACTAAACAAGAAATGTAAAGCTAGGCTAAATGCTCTCAAAGTTGTTGCTGGCTACAATCCCAACTATGGTGCAAATGTGAGAATCGTGAGAATGATATACATAGCCTATGTTAGGTCCTTAATTGATTATGCTGCTCCCATGTTGATATTAGCTAGAGAAAGTTCTCTCCGACCCTTGGAGTTAATGCAAAATGAAGCTCTCAGGATTATTCTTGGCTGTCCCAGATCTACAAAAGTTCTTAACATGAGGAAGGAGCTTGGTATTTCTAGTATCAGTGATAGGATTGTTGAAATTAACACTGTACTCGGTATTAGAATGTTGAGAAACGAACCAGACACTGTCACAGTGAATCTTACCAAGTGTCTAGAGGTAAATACACACAGATCTAAATGGATTGTGAAAACGTGCAATTGCATTAAGTTTTATAACCTGCATGAACTGTATCACTGTAGGCAACAAGAGCATTTCACCCCTCCATGGTAGATGTGTTCATTTAATATCACATACCTACAAGTCCCTCCCAAGAAGCTCATTGCTAGTAATCCCTTCCTTAAATCTCTTGTTAGAGCAACTGCTCAAGAAGAAATTTCTCACCTAGCTGGTAGTAACAAGTTATCACAAGTTATATACACTGATGGATCTAAACAGGAGTCTTCTGGCAGGGCTGCATCTGCTGTTGTTGCCACCTCCCTAGTTAAGAACGATAATAAATTTGTTGAGTTAGGCATAAGAATTAACAACTGGGCGTCTACACTGGAAACTGAATTGTTTGCAATCCTAATGGCGCTAAAGCTAACCTATGACACTGAGCTTGACTCTATCATCATTACTGATTCTATGTCATCATTGAAGGCTCTTGGCTCATATAATGACTCCAACAACACGCTCATTGGGGAAGCCAGGTATAGATACTCAAAAATTAGGGACAAAGGAATTAATGTACAATTGCTATGGATCCCATCACACATTGGATTACTCCTTCATGATAAAGTTGATATGTTAGCCAAGAAGAGTACCCAGAAGGAGAATGTAGAATATAACTTTGGTATAGCTGTGTCTAGCATTAGGAATAATATTAGGAGAAAAGTAAATAATGAAAATGATTGTTATAGGAATGCAGTTAGAAGCCTGAGTAGATCTATAACCCACTATGATAACATGAACGTAGATAAGTATGTTTATGGAGCAACTTGCAATGTGAACAGACTGACTGATGTTGTAGTGGCCAGGCTTAGGCTTGGTTACAAGTACTTCTGGCAGTTTGGGAGACACACAGATGATGATCAAACTAAATGTAAAATATGTGATCAGGCATTTGGTCACTCTCTTGAACACTATGTGCTTAATTGTCCACTTATTGAAGAATACAGAGACAGACAGTATAATAACCTATGTGACATGTCAAGATATTTTATTAATGAAAATAAGATACCAGATATACTAAGCAAATTTCCTAAATTTGCTTGTAACAGATAAGTGAACTATAGATATGTAGATATAAATCCATATGTATTCCTGTTAACCCTTTGGGGGCCTAGTTCCTAGGCCTTTTGTGTATCCATATGCTCTCGCACTACCGTCCACAGGATGGATATGGGGTGCACAATAAACTAGCCACTTCGGTGGCAAAATCTAAATCTGTCTCCCAGGACAGCATCTCCAGCTTCACCATTACTGTCTCCCAGGACAGCACCTCCAGCTTCACCATTACTGTCTCCCAGGACAGCACCTCCAGCTTCACCATTACTGTCTCCCAGGACAGCACTATCAGCCCCACATTTACTGACTACCAGGACTTCATCTCCAGCCTTACAGTTTCTGACTACATGGCCAGTATCAAGGGCAGTACCATTCAGCCCAGACTTTTTATGTTCCCATCTGTTGTAGAAAGCTTCCAGGTTTTCTATGAAAGTAGCTTTGATGTTGTCCTCTTTTAATACCCTTGTGATTTTAGTCCACAGATTTATCTCATTTGGGCATACCCAAAAACACTTCCCTGTTTTAACACTGCTTGTAGCTAGTTCTTGGATATCTGCACAAGGGGCGTGACACCAATTTCCACAAAAATGACAATTTACCCATGTGGAAGCCCGTTTGCTTGACTGACCACAGACTACACACAGCTTCATAATGATTTGAATGTTGATTTACTGCAATTCTACTAGCAACCTCTTGAATATTCTATTAACAACCTCCTTAAATGAAGCTCTAGCTATTTGTATTTCTGTTTCTAACTGTTTTTGTATATTGGACAGCTTACCGTGCACGTTCCTGATTTATATTTAATGTTTGTGTTTATAAGGGCGCCTACAACCCCATCCGTTTACAGTCTGCTTTATTGTCCAACGAAACCGTTTGAAACCAGTCAAGGGTTCGGACCAGTCAAGGGTTCGGACCAGTCGATCTGATCTGATCAGTGGGTCACTTATTTAAAACATACTGGTCGGTGATTTGAGTTAACACATGAAGGATCTACTGGAAATTATCTACCCGAGTAATATGTGATTTGATTGATACAAAAGTATAACTTGCGTGTTGAAGAAACCGGTGACTGCTGGCAACTCCTACAATGACAAACGGTCGACCCTTGTTTATCAATCGCTGTATCTAGCTTTTCTATTTTTTTTCCGTCTCCACCACAATAAATGCTATATTATCACTATAGTTGACTGGTGGAAATTTTGGAGGAAGGACGCTTTTTCTGTAGTAATAATTGCTTCTTGCTGTGTATATTGCGACCGCTGGTAACTACAGGTTATATGAAATTCACAGTATATGTCTGGTATTTCAAGAAAAAAAAACTAATGAAAGTCACTGCACTCCACTAAGTACCATTATAATACTGGTTAGTTGCTACTACAACACTGTATTCTGCTATTCACTGGTATCACTAGATTATATGCGAGTACACTAGCAAGCCAGGAAGATTATTAAAAACAGCTGACCTGTGGTAAGTTTCTGGCGACTTCTGGCACCTGCCTCTCTAGGCTTATCACTTCATTTACAAATTCACCTGTTTTAAGATAAGATAAGATTTCGTTCGGATTTTTAACCCCGGAGGGTTAGCCACCCAGGATAACCCAAGAAAGTCAGTGCGTCATCGAGGACTGTCTAACTTATTTCCATTGGGGTCCTTAATCTTGTCCCCCAGGATGCGACCCACACCAGTCGACTAACACCCAGGTACCTATTTGCTGCTAGGTGAACAGGACAACAGGTGTAAGGAAACGTGTCGGAATGTTTCCACCCGCCGGGAATCGAACCCGGGCCCTCCGTGTGTGAAGCGGGAGCTTTAGCCACCAGGCCACCGGGCCACACTTTAGCCTTTATCATCACTATACTAGGGAGCCACTGTAGTATACACTATACACTATGTATGCTCAATGTTATCAGGGAGACTTTCTTTCCTCTTACACGAAAAGTTCAATTATTATTATTTTTTTCACACGGGACACAGGCCTGATTCCCCTCTGGTAGTAAACTCTGCTAGGTAGTGCACACTAATTCTCCTTTTTTGACTCAGTATATAATGTTTTCCGCCCAAGATAATTCTGGACGGTTTAGTTTCCACGGAAGTCGCACCCAGTAATGTCCAGATTCAAATTTAACATCCTTCAGGTACTGTTCCTGAGTAAAGGAATCATTTGGACTTTCCTCATTTATATTAATCCCTATGCTGTCCAACTCCCACAAATTAGACTGGTTCAACATCATTCTCGATAGAAGAATACTTGTACTGGGTTGACCTTTTATGAGTAAGACACCGTGACTGTATTCACTACTTCCTCTAGTCATCATTACTAGGCGGTAGTCTGCCATATATTACATGGCCCATACCAGTGTTGAGGAGAGTGACGCCGCATGGTTTTGGATTTATGCCCTTTATCCTGAATTATTACATCCAGTACCGGCAAGGCTACCTCAGCTAGGCCATCATTATTGCCATTAGCTGCAACCTTTACATCAGTCACTGTAGTGTCAGGGTTATTAACATTATCATTATTGTCACCATTATTATAAGAATTACATACAACCCTGCACATAACTGTATGGTGCCTTCCCTTGTTGCATTGATAGCAACTGTTCAATTTGGTATGACAATCCTTTACATTATGATTGTCTAGACATCTGATAAATCTGTCAAGTTCTTTCATTCTTTCCACTTTAATATCCCATGAATTATAGGCATTACAATTTTTAGTGAAATGAGTACCCTTGCAGAAGAGAGTCTCTCTTTTCCTTGCCTGACCTCTTATTAACTGGGTTACCCTTACTGAGGTACTTATTCCTCTTACCTTGATGTGAGGAGCCACTATTACTGATTCCTGTCACTTGATATGTGCCTATTTAACTCTTATGATTATCACCACTGGGATTATTTTTCCCTTTTGAGACTTGACAGATACTTCAGAGTCATTATGTGTTATATCCTTAGAACTGTTTGGCTGATTGGTCTGCAATTGAACAATTAATTCTTGCCGACCTAGTCTGATTTCCTCCAGACCGTACTCTGGAAGTTTTGGCAAACACACACTTTGCATTAATAGGTTGATCAACTGCCTGGCTTACAGCCTTTAATTTATTCAAAGCCTTACTTTTACAAGACAGTTTTTCTTCCAATTCGTAATGTTGATTAATTAAAACATTCATTTCCATTCCATCTGCACAATTCTCCAGCAGATCTGTTTCACAGTCTTTAAACCACAATTTGTACCAATCAAATCTACTCTCTAAAGCATCTAAATATAACTTTAATTCATTAGGGTTCACGGTTCTTTGATTCATTAAATCCAATCACTTGTATGCCTTCGTCACACGGCATTTAATAGCCTGTAACGATGCTTTCATTACTCTAAAATCCACGGGCTTGTCAGCCATATTAACTCCATCAGATCCAGTCATGGTTAGAGAATTATTAATCACTGATTATACAACTTAAGTAGGCGCCTTATAAGAGTAATTCTTGCACTTTACTCTTGTATAAATCCTAGCCACACATGTGCTAGCAATTAATTGAGCTAATTATCATCCACCACACGATCGATTAAATTTGTGTACTCTATACCCACTTTCTTCAATCAGTCACTTAATTATTAAGAAATTAATTCAATTAATTTTTTCACTGATTGCATCCGGTTCAAGAAGGACCAGCGGGCAGATATGGAAAATTTCTTAGGGGTGATTACCTGTACGTACCTCAACATTACATGCATACAAGTAATCTCATTGGGAGACAATCATATTGTTTACCGTAGTCACCCCGTGTAGACATGTGAGAAAACTTAACCACCCCTGGTCACGGCAGGTGGTTCCTTCGACCCTCACAATCTTATCCATATCTGTCCGGGACCAGTATAAATTGGATAACACCCACAAGTACGGCGCTGCTAATTAATTGTGGACTGTATAGATTATATTAGTTTGACTGAACGAAAGGGGGGGGGGTGGTAGGTTACACATGGATATATCCACCAAAGAAAACCATCTGTACATAATCCCACCACTTACCAGATATTCTCTGGTGGTCACTTGATGTAGCTGGATCACCCATAACCTATCCAATTACAACATACCTAACTGGCCAGTATCAGTCTGCTATAACTAGAAGGGTTACTTAACTGTGGGTGATTGATGCTCCTTATTTCCTCCATTCACCATCTCATTTCGATGTCCTGCTACACCGACACGGTTCTTATTCCAGCAGGACGAGGTATCCGTTGGTTTGTCCCGGTTTAGAAGTCGTAACTCCATAAAAACTTCACTATCCTCGAGACAGGAACACGAGATAAACAGATGCTCATTCTGAGAACGGCGACTCATTTCACTTCACATATTCTCTTAACTTAGTGTTATTATCACTGATTACATTACAATTCACAAGACGATTTAATGTCTCATAATTATTATACACATTAGAGGTCACTCCATTAAGATCTGAGACCTATGAGTGAGGATTAACTCACGGGTATTTTCCCTGGACACACACCATGGATGCGCACCAGTCACCCCCGGTCGAACCATTATTCACTAATTTTACCACCCTTTTACTGTGGTCCCGTAAATCACGTTCCCTCACTCTTCACCAGGAACAGTTATGACACTTCCTATTATGAAGTGAGGCCTATATTAACCCTTAGGCCACCGTGAACGCCAATTTCCTGGTCCCATGTTTTCACAGCCTCCTCACTCCATTCAAAAACACTCCCGCCTCTCGCATGCCCTCAGCCGACCTCTCTCCCCGCACATCCGCGCAGGCACAGGGGGAACGCTGTTGGTTCTATTCAAATTTTAAATACATTTTGACTCAAATCAACACATTAAACACCTATTAGGCACTATAGCTTTGGAAAATTAAATATTTTCCACATAATCTAATGTTTTCATGAGCTGTGAGTTGAGTAATGTCTGCGTAGGAGAGTGTGAGTGTGGTTGGGTGAAGTGGATCTGGCAAATCGTTAGTGTAGAGAATATATAGTGTGGGAGATAGGACAGAGTCTTGAGGGACACCCACTTGTAAGGTGAAATAGTCAGAATAGTGATTCCTGAATCGCATACGTATCATACGGGCATCTAGAAAGTTACATAACAATTTCATAATATTTAGTGTGAGATCAAAGGAGGTACAAAGTTTATATTTTAATCCAACATGCCAACCAGTATCAAAAGCTTTTTAAACATCTTTGGTAACTAGGGTGGTGGTACAGTTTTGGGCCTTGTTTATACGTATATAATTCAGGATAATGTTCAAAACATCCTGGGTAGAGCGTTGCTGTCGGAAGCCGAATTGACGCTTGGTGAGTATGTTATTGATCTCAAGGTGAGTCCTGAGTCGCATATTTACAAGTCGTTCAAAGGTCTTACCCAAGATTTCGAGGAGGCTTATAGGTCTATAGTTCTTGGGGTCAATCAAGTCTTTTCCAGGTTTCAGGATGAGGCATGCTCTAGCAGATTTGAAGAAGGGAAGGAAGTATCCAGATACAAGGGAAGCGTTAAAGAGGTCAGTAATAGCAGACGCAACAGAGTGGGAGATGACGAAGGACAGAATGTAAGAGACCAGAAGCACCAGGAGCTTTCTTGGGAAGGTGGGCTAAAATGGAATGAACATCAGCTACAGAGAAAGTAGAGTTAAGAGGATGAGTGGAGGAGAGTGAATTTAGAGAGATGATAGGATCATGAGTGGTTAAATCTTCGTGGGTAGAGACACATCGCTCAATGTCTAATGTGTGTGCTATGGCAGCTGAGCCAGGAGGATGTGGGTGGAAGATGTTTTCCCAGATGTCTTTGAAGATGTGGACAGCCTCAGTTGGGTCTGAGATGTGTCTGTTGTTGTGAGTGATGTGTCTGAAACTCGTAGAGGGTGGGGTACCCATGATTCTCCGGATGAAGGTCCAGAAAGTTTTGGGATCTTTAGTATGCTGAGCATCTGCAGTGTTTATGAGAGATTGCCAATGGTGAGCGTGGTCTTCATTCAGACTACGGATGATATGTACATGTGGTATGGTGAGATCCCAACGGATAATGTTAGTCTGTTTCGGTTAGCAAGGAAACGGTGTCTGTAACAAGTGGGCAGTCGTTTTGTTCTCTCTGAAGGGCGGAAAGAATAACGCACTTTGTAGTGTGTCATGAATACAGCCAGAGTACAAAACAAATTCTGGCCATAAAATAGAGCGAAACACCAACGTCAAAGACCTGGGAGTGATCATGTCGGAGGATCTCACCTTCAAGGACCATAACATTGTATCAATCGCATCTGCTAGAAAAATGACAGGATGGATAATGAGAACCTTCAAAACTAGGGAGGCCAAGCCCATGATGACACTCTTCAGGTCACTTGTTCTATCTAGGCTGGAATATTGCTGCACACTAACAGCACCTTTCAAGGCAGGTGAAATTGCTGACCTAGAAAATGTACAGAGAACCTTCAAGGCGCGCATAACGGAGATAAAACACCTCAATTACTGGGAGCGCTTGAGGTTCCTAAACCTGTATTCCCTGGAATGCAGGCGGGAGAGATACATGATTATATACACCTGGAAAATCCTAGAGGGACTAGTACCGAACTTGCACACGAAAATCACTCACTACGAAAGCAAAAGACTTGGCAGACGATGCAACATCCCCCCAATGAAAAGCAGGGGTGTCACTAGCACGTTAAGAGACCATACAATAAGTGTCAGGGGCCCGAGACTGTTCAACTGCCTCCCAGCATACATAAGGGGGATTACCAACAGACCCCTGGCAGTCTTCAAGCTGGCACTGGACAAGCACCTAAAGTCGGTTCCTGACCAGCCGGGCTGTGGCTCGTACGTTGGTTTGCGTGCAGCCAGCAGCAACAGCCTGGTTGATCAGGCTCTGATCCACCAGGAGGCCTGGTCACAGACCAGGCCGCGGGGGCGTTGACCCCCGGAACTCTCTCCAGGTAAACTGCAGCGACTTGGATAATGGAATGTTGAATGCGTGCAATTTGTGTGTCTATGTCTTATACTGGCCCAGTGTCATAGTTGTGTATGAGATCTAGAGTGTCAAGGTGTTGTTTAAACACGCCCCAGTCAGCCTGAGAGTAACCTGGAGAGGGGCGGACAGGAATTAGTATGGGGTTAGAAGAATTATGGAGAATGTCAGGAAGGTGGTCAGACCCGGAAAGTGGGCCAGGTGTTATGAAATGGTATAGATGTGCACTGGCTCTGTTTGCAAAAAAATTATCAGGAGTGCCTTGGCCATTATGTGTGAAGACAGTGGAGAAGTAAGGACCAAGGTGAATGACATGCTTTTGTGTGACAAGAATGTGGAGTTACCCACAGTGAAGGTTGGTGGAGTTGTCATGGAAGGCCGTGTGTTTGGCACTGAGGTCGGCAAGGAGGTAAACAGGGAGATGTGTGTGATTGAAAAGTATGGTTAGATCGTGGATATTAATGTTTGAGTTAGGTCTAGTATAAGTTGTATAGAGTATAATGGGACCATGCAACGTTTAAATTTCCACAGCCATGCTGTGAGAATATGTGAAAAGGAGAGAGGGAGGGGTATATATAGGCAGGAGATGGTAGTATGTGCTGGTTATTTGTGTATCGTTCCAGTCACGGTATTGTGCTTTTTTTTTTTTTTTTTTGTTATTTAGGTCAGATTTGTCCCAGGATGCGACCCACAAAAACTTTGTCTAGAACAAATTAATTCTGTGGCACTCGAGGTATGCTCAAGTGCCACAGAATGCCTTTAAGGAAAAGGAAGAGAAGATCTAAACTAGAAAGAAAAAGGCGCTCCTTATACAAGTAAAGGCAAAGAATAACAGAGCGGCTAAAAGAGACTAATACATCTGTAATACGAAGGGAGGCACTGGTCAGAGAAATAGCAAACATCAAACTCAGGCTAAAGGAATCTTACAGGAGTCAAAAAACGCGGGAAGAACTAAAAGCCATAAATGAAATTGAAACCCAAAATATTTCTTTTCTTATGCCAAATCTAAGTCGAGAACAAAATCTAGTATTGGCCCCTACTTCGACGAGATGGGTCCTACACAGATGACAGCAAGGAATTGAGTGAGCTACTGAAGTCACAATACGACCCGGTTTTTTAGCGAGCTGCTAACCAGACTGAGAGTCGAAGAACTAAATAAATATTTTATGAGCGAGACAGAATTTGGTAGACTCAAACGTATCTGATATTATCCTGACACCAAATGACTTCGAAAAGGCGATAAATGACATGCCCATGCACTCTGCCCCAGTCCCAGACTCGCGGAACTCTGTGTTCATCAAGAACTGCAAGAAACCCCTATTACGTGCTTTAACATCTTATGGAAAGGGAGCATGGACACAGGGGTCATCCCACAACTGCTAAAAACAATAGACATAGCCCCACTCCACTAAGGGGGCAGTAAAGCAATAGCAAAGAAATATAGACCGATAGCACTAACATCCCATATCATAAATATCTTTGCAAGGGTTCTAAGAAGCAAGATCGTCACTCATGTAGATACCCATCATGTAGATACCCAACCTGGGTTTAGAGCAGGTCACTCCTGCTTGGTCCAACTACTGGACCACTATAATAAGGTCCTGCATGCTAGAAAACAAACAAAATACAGATGTAGTACACACAGACTTTGCAAAAGCCTTTGCAAATAGCGCATAATAGCGTGTAATAGCGCACAAAATGCGTGATAAAGGAATAACAGGAAAAGTTGGTAGATGGATCCATAATTTCCTAACAAACAGAACACAAATAGTAGCAGTAAACAGAGTAAACTCTGAGGCAACTTCTGTAAAAAGCTCTGCTCCACAAGGCGCAGTACTCGCTCCTGTCCTGTTCCTAATCCTCATACCTGATATAGACAGGTATGTAAGCCACAGCACTGTGTCTTCCTTTGCAGTTGACACCCGAATTTGCATGACACCAACCAGATTTTTAAATGGGCCGCAGAAAACAATATGAAGCTCAATGTTGAGAAATTTCATCTACTCCGATATGGAAAACGTGAGAAAATTAAAATTACATTGGGGTATGAAACATATTCCAACCACACAATAGAGCGAAAAACTAATGTAAAAGACCTGGGAGTAATAACGTCAGAGGATCTCACTTTCAAAGACCACAAAATTGTATCAATCGCATCTGCTAGAAAAAGGACAGAATGGTTAATGAGAACCTTCAAAAACTAGGGATGCCAATTCCATGATGACACTCTTCAACTCTCTTTTTCTATCTAGGCTGGAATATTGCTGCACACTAACAGCACCTTTCAAGGCAGGTGAAATTTGCTGACCTAAAAAATGTGCAGAAAACCTTCACAGCACATAACTGCTATGAAAACTTTATGTTACCTGTATGAATTTCTTCATTGCATTCATGCAAATAATCTCGTTGAGAGGTGACAACCCTATATTGTTTACAGTAATTACCCCATTTAGACGTGTGAGAAAACTTAAGCCACTCCTGGTCGCTCCAAGCGGCCCTTCGACCTCACACATCCTAACCACATCTATCCTAGACCAGTACTATAACTTAGAAGTGGATAGGACCCACAAGTACGGCGCTGCTAATTAGTTGTGGACTATATGGATAACTTGGACTGATTAGCAAAAGGGGGAAGGGGTTACACGTGTCAACATAATAAGACCACCACTTACCCAAGTTATTGGTGGTCACTGGAGATCTTTGTAATGCCCACAGTACCTGTCCTATTATAACACCTAACTGGCCAGTTATTCTGATATAATAAAGAGGTTTACTTAACTGTGGGCGAGGAGGCGGCATTCCTTGACTTCCTTTATTTCCTCTACTGATTTAGACGTCCTATAAAAAAATGTCAACCTTCTTCTAGAAGGATTATGTTATCAGTTGGGTTGTTCCGATTTAGGAGACGATACTCCTTAAAACTCCGTGATCCTCGGGATAGGGCCGCACGTTTTCCACGTCCTCACTTGGAGAATGGTAACTCATTCACTTCACACATCCCCTTAACTTAGTGTTATTATCACTGATTTCACTACAGTTCTTAAGAGAACTTAATGTTCCGTTAATTTACACACGTCAGCGGTTGATCCATTAAGATCTGAGCCCGATGAGTGTCAATTGAATAGTCTGGTATTCTCCCCAATGAACTCGTTCGTCGTGGCGTTGTCGCGTCGTTCACTAATTTCTGTTGTTTTCACCCCATTATGACGGTTTTGACAACTTGCTGTCCCAGAATATGTGCCAGGGACAGTTACAAGTTTAGTTTAATATCTTTATTATGCACCACATACCCAACCTGTGGATGGTAGTCAAAAGATTACAGAGGTACATAATGGGTCCAGGGACTGGACCCCGAAGTTATGATAGCTGAGCTAGTTACAAAGATAATGAACTCCAGGTAGATCTGACTGAACCCTGACTGAACTGTATTACCTGGAGTTTACCTGGAGAGAGTTCCGGGGGTCAACGCCCCCGCGGCCCGGTCTGTGACCAGGCCTCCTGGTGGATCAGAGCCTGATCAACCAGGCTGTTACTGCTGGCTGCACACAATCCAACGTATGAGCCACAGCCTGGCTGGTCAGGTACCGACTTCAGGTGCTTGTCCAGTGCCTGCTTGAAGACAGCCAGGGGTCTTTTGATAATCCCCCTTATGTATGCTGGGAGGCAGTTGAACAATCTCGGTCCCCTGACACTTATTGTATTGTTTCTTAACGTGCTAGTGACACCCCTGCTTTTCTTTGGGGGATGTTGCATCGTCTGCCGAGTATTTTGCTTTCGTTGTGAGTGACTTTCGTGTGCAAGTTCGGTACTAGTCCCTCTAGGATTTTCCAGGTGTATATAAGCATGTACCTCTTCAGTACAGGAAAGACTGTGCCATAACTTAAATTGCCAGGCACACCATCTAAAGGGGACAAAAAGATACAAAACATCCAGGCCATGGGAAAACCTGGGTAGCCACAGCCACTCAAAAGGGAGAGGTTTTTTAGTGCCAGGAAGGAAAAAAAACTGGCAGGAAATGGCAGAAATCGTACACCAAATCTAGTCATTCCTGGAGTGGAACCACAGTCGATGGCCTCCACTCCAAACCAACAGATACAGATACTAATGACAGAAAAAAATCCCCCCCCCCCAGTACCAACAATACCACCAGTCCGATGACATTCTTCTTTGCAAATATACAGGGTCTAAAGCCAGCAACAAACAACAAAATACCTTTCATCCGTGGACTGTTTGCAGAGGCAAAGGCAATGTTCGCGGCTTTCACTGAGACCCACATAAAGGATCACTTGGACAACGAAATATGGATCCCAGGTTACAACCTATACAGATGTTACAGAGTGAACAGGCAAAAGGGGGGAGGGGTTGACCTGTACATTGCAGAGTCACTTGTTTGCACAGAACTGCTTAATGCCTCAAATGATGTAGTGGAAGTTTTAGCATAAAGGTCGAGAACCAAAACCTAGTCATTGTGGTAGTCTACAAGCCTCCGGATGCAACATCCCAGCAATTCCAGGAACAGCTGTTAAAAATTGACCACTGTCTGGAAAATCTTCCAGCTCCTGCACCCAACATCTTGCTCCTGAGGGATTTCAACTTAAGGCACCTTAAATGGAGAAATATAGCAAATAATATTGTTGCAGTAATAACACCAGGAGGCAGCTCTGATGAAAACTCACACTCACACAAGCTTTTAAATCTCTGCACAAAATTCAATTCAAACCAACAAATAATAGAGCCTAGAGAATACACTAGACCTCATCCTCACTAACAATGATGATCTGATAAGAAATGTCACCATATGACTCAGTTTTTAGCAAGCCGCTAACCAGACTGAGAGTCGAAGATCAAAATGAATTTTTTATGAGAGAGCCACAAAATTTGATTAACACAAGCCTATCCGATGTTATCCTGACGCCAAATGACTTCGAACAGGCGATAAATGACATGCCCATGCACTCTGCCCCAGGGCCAGACTCATGGAACTCTGTGTTCATCAAGAACTGCAAGAAGCCCCTATCACGAGCCTTTTCCATCCTATGGAGAGGGAGCATGGACACGGGGGTCGTCCCACAGTTACTAAAAACAACAGACATAGCCCCACTCCACAAAGGGGGCAGTAAAGCAACAGCAAAGAACTACAGACCAATAGCACTAACATCCCATATCATAAAAATCTTTGAAAGGGTCCTAAGAAGCAAGATCACCACGCATCTAGAAACCCATCAGTTACACAACCCAGGGCAACATGGGTTTAGAACAGGTCGCTCCTGTCTGTCTCAACTATTGGACCACTACGACAAGGTCCTAAATGCACTAGAAGACAAAAAGAATGCAGATGTAATATATACAGACTTTGCAAAAGCCTTCGACAAGTGTGACCATGGCGTAATAGCGCACAAAATGCGTGCTAAAGGAATAACAGGAAAAGTCGGTCGATGGATCTATAATTTCCTCACTAACAGAACACAGAGAGTAGTCGTCAACAGAGTAAAGTCCGAGGCAGCTACGGTGAAAAGCTCTGTTCCACAAGGCACAGTACTCGCTCCCATCTTGTTCCTCATCCTTATATCCGACATAGACAAGGATGTCAGCCACAGCACCGTGTCTTCCTTTGCAGATGACACCCGAATCTGCATGACAGTGTCTTCCATTGCAGACACTGCAAAGCTCCAGGCAGACATCAACCAAATCTTTCAGTGGGCTGCAGAAAACAGTATGAAGTTCAACGATGAGAAATTTCAATTACTCAGATATGGTAAACATGAGGAAATTAAATCTTCATCAGAGTACAAAACAAATTCTGGCCACAAAATAGAGCGAAACACCAACGTCAAAGACCTGGGAGTGATCATGTCGGAGGATCTCACCTTCAAGGACCATAACATTGTATCAATCGCATCTGCTAGAAAAATGACAGGATGGATAATGAGAACCTTCAAAACTAGGGAGGCCAAGCCCATGATGACACTCTTCAGGTCACTTGTTCTATCTAGGCTGGAATATTGCTGCACACTAACAGCACCTTTCAAGGCAGGTGAAATTGCCGACCTAGAAAATGTACAGAGAACTTTCACGGCGCGCATAACGGAGATAAAACACCTCAATTATTGGGAGCGCTTGAGGTTCCTAAACCTGTATTCCCTGGAACGCAGGAGGGAGAGATACATGATTATATACACCTGGAAAATCCTAGAGGGACTAGTACCGAACTTGCACACGAAAATCACCCACTACGAAAGCAAAAGACTTGGCAGACGATGCACCATCCCCCCAATGAAAAGCAGGGGTGTCACTAGCACGTTAAGAGACCATACAATAAGTGTCAGGGGCCGAGACTGTTCAACTGCCTCCCAGCACACATAAGGGGGATTACCAACAGACCCCTGGCAGTCTTCAAGCTGGCACTGGACAAGCACCTAAAGTCAGTTCCGGATCAGCCGGGCTGTGGCTCGTATGTTGGTTTGCGTGCAGCCAGCAGCAACAGCCTGGTTGCTCAGGCTCTGATCCACCAGGAGGCCTGGTCTCAGACCGGGCCGCGGGGGCGTTGACCCCCGGAACTCTCTCCAGGTAAACTCCAGGTAATATCAAAAACAATATACTCAGATCACAACATAATTGAGGTTCAGACATATATGCGCGGAGCCCCAGACCGACATAATGAGATTAGTCACGAGGGAGCATTCACCAAATTCAACTTCAATAACAAAAACATAAAGTGGGACCAAGTAAACCAAGTCCTAACCGATATAAGCTGGGAAGATATACTTAGCAACACAGACCCCAAATTATGCCTAGAACAGATTAACTTGGTGGCACTCGATGTATACACAAGGCTTATTCCTTTAAGAAAAAGGAGGAGTAGATGTAAAATAGAAAGAAACAGGCGCTCCCTTTACAGGCGACGGAAAAGAATAACAGAGCGGCTAAAAGAGGTCAATATATCTGAAATGCGTAGGGAGACACTGGTCAAAGAAATAGCAAGCATCGAACTTAAGCTAAAGGAATCTTATAGGAGTCAGGAATCGCAGGAAGAACTAAAAGCCATAAATGAAATCGAAAGAAACCCAAAGTATTTCTTCTCCTATGCCAAATCAAAGTCGAGAAC
Source organism: Cherax quadricarinatus (assembly GCF_038502225.1). Classification (NCBI taxonomy): domain Eukaryota; kingdom Metazoa; phylum Arthropoda; class Malacostraca; order Decapoda; family Parastacidae; genus Cherax; species Cherax quadricarinatus. Next base: position 39,823,515 of record NC_091292.1, read on the forward strand.
AACGTCCAGTATTGGGCCCCTACTTAAACAAGATGGGTCCTACACAGATGACAGCAAGGAAATGAGTGAGCTACTCAAGTCCCAATATGACTCAGTTTTTAGCAAGCCGCTAACCAGACTGAGAGTCGAAGATCAAAATTAATTTTTTATGAGAGAGCCACAGAATTTGGTTAACACAAGCCTGTGTTCACCAAGAACTGCAAGAAGCCCCTATCACGAGCCTTTACCATCCTTTGAAGAGGGAGCATGGACACGGGGGTCGTCCCACAGTTACTAAAAACAACAGACATAGCCCCTCTCCACAAAGGGGGTAGTAAAGCAACAGCAAAGAACTACAGACCAATAGCACTAACATCCCATATCATAAAAATCTTTGAAAGGGTCCTAAGAAGCAAGATCACCGCCCATCTAGAAACCCATCAGTTACACAACCCAGGGCAACATGGGTTTAGAACAGGTCGCTCCTGTCTGTCTCAACTACTGGATCACTACGACAAGGTCCTAGATGCACTAGAAGACAAAAAGAATGGAGATGTAATATATACAGACTTTGCAAAAGCCTTCGACAAGTGTGACCATGGCGTAATAGCGCACAAAATGCGTCCTAAAGGAATAACAGGAAAAATCGGTCGATGGATCTATAATTTCCTCACTAACAGAACACAGAGAGTAGTAGTCAACAGAGTAAAGTCCGAGGCAGCTACGGTGAAAAGCTCTGTTCCACAAGGCACAGTACTCGCTCCCATCTTGTTCCTCATCCTCATATCCGACATAGACAAGGATATCAGCCACAGCACCGTGTCTTCCTTTGCAGATGACACCCTAATCTGCATGACAGTGTCTTCCATTGCAGACACTGCAAGGCTCCAGGCAGACATCAACCAAATCTTTCAGTGGGCTGCAGAAAACAATATGAAGTTCAACGATGAGGAATTTCAATTACTCAGATATGGTAAACACGAGGAAATTAAATCTTCATCAGAGTACAAAACAAATTCTGGCCACAAAATAGAGCGAAACACCAACGTCAAAGACCTGGGAGTGATCATGTTGGAGGATCTCACCTTCAAGAACCATAACATTGTATCAATCGCATCTGCTAGAAAAATGACAGGATGGATAATGAGAACCTTCAAAACTAGGGAAGCCAAGCCCATGATGACACTCTTCAGGTCACTTGTTCTATCTAGGCTGGAATATTGCTGCACACTAACAGCACCTTTCAAGGCAGGTGAAATTGCTGACCTAGAAAATGTACAGAGAACCTTCATGGCGCGCATAATGGAGATAAAACACCTCAATTACTGGGAGCGCTTGAGGTTCCTGAACCTGTATTCCCTGGAACGCAGGCGGGAGAGATACATGATTATATACACCTGGAAAATTCTAGTGGGACTAGTACCGAACTTGCACACGAATTTCACTCACTACGAAAGCAAAAGACTTGGCAGACGATGCAACATCCCCCCAATGAAAAGCAGGGGTGTCACTAGCACGTTAAGAGACCATACAATAAGTGTCAGGGGCAGGAGACTGTTCAACTGCCTCCCAGCATACATAAGGGGGATTACCAACAGACCCCTGGCAGTCTTCAAGCTGGCACTGGACAAGCACCTAAAGTCGGTTCCTGACCAGGCGGGCTGTGGTTCATACGTTGGTTTGCGTGCAGCCAGCAGCAACAACCTGGCTGATCAAGCTCTGATCCACCAGGAGGCCTGGTCACAGACCGAGCCGCGGGGGCGTTGACCCCCGGAACTCTCTCCAGGTAAACTCCAGGTAAACACACACACACAACACACACACACACACACACACACACACACACACACACACACACACACACACACATACAAACACACACACACACACACACACACACACACACACACACACACACACACACACACACACACACACACAGGCGGGGCCAGGAGCTCGGACTCGACCCCCGCAACCTCAACTAGGTGAGTACAACTAGGTGAGTACACACACACGCACACACACACACATACACACAAACGCAAACACACACACACACACACAATCTGCCTTGGTATTGGTCCCCTACCTACATGAAGCAGTGCATATACTGATGATGACAAATAAATCCTAAGGGATCAATACTGAATCAAGATTCATCACACAACATAAAAGTAATTAACATAAAATTCTGGATCAATACAACTGAGTCACCCAATGAATCATATATGGAATATTAACCCAAATTCTGGAAACTCTGAAAAAGACAAACTGCCGCACTGCAAGTGTACTTGGTGCCAGGGGTCGAGTCCTGCAATGCCACCTGCACCAGGACTCTGAACGCTTTGGAAAAAGCGTTGAGATTCAGGTGACATCCCAGAGGACCTAATAATTGTGTATACAGCCAGGCTTCTCAAGCAAGGCAGCTGAGGGATGACGAAAAAAAAAAAAAAAAAACAAGAGACAAGTCGCAGTATCAAACATTATCATATATTATCATCATACATCGTAAAATTCTTCTAGAAGGTGTCCAATAAGTCAGCTTAATGGTTTTTACTGAGAGGCACGAACTTGACAACCCACATAAACCTGACTCTAAAGCAGGAAGATCCTGTCCTTCACAACACTGACAATAATGAAGAGACTACAACTTAACTAAAAGAGCAACCAAATTTAGTTGTTCTTTACAAATATGTTGTAAAGACATTTGACGAAGGGTAACTATGGAGTGATAGTTTATATAAAGTAGGGAAGTGAATATTCCAGTGTTTAACAAAGTTCAGTTCTGGAAGGCGCAGTCCTGTCAGCTTCATACAGGAAAAAAAAACAACTTCTTGTCATCTTTTTGTGGACAATGTTAAATTAAATATTAAAGTTATATCAGTAGAAGACATGAAAACACAGAGATGAACGATGTCTTCCACTGAGCAACAGACTGCAACATGATGTTCAATGGAAAAAAATACAAATTGCTTTCATGCAAAAAGAGCAAAAAACGAAAAAATTAGAATGCTAAAACGGAGTTAGATGTTGACACAAAGCAGAGGGAACAGGTAAAACATTTAAAAATATTCATGTCAAAACTAGGGAGGCCAAGCCCATGATGACATTCTTCAGGTCACTTGTTCTATCTAGGCTGGAATATTGCTGCACACTAACAGCACCTTTCAAGGCAGGTGAAATTGCTTACCTAGAAAATGTACAGAGAACCTTCATGGCGCGCATAATGGAGATAAAACACCTCAATTACTGGGAGCGCTTGAGGTTCCTAAACCTGTATTCCCTGGAACGCAGGCGGGAGAGATACATGATTATATACACCTGGAAAATCCTAGAGGGACTAGTACCGAACTTGCACACGAAAATCACTCACTACGAAAGCAAAAGACTTGGCAGACGATGCAACATCCCCCCAATGAAAAGCAGGGGTGTCACTAGCACGTTAAGAGACCATACAATAAGTGTCAGGGGCCCGAGACTGTTCAACTGCCTCCCAGCATACATAAGGGGGATTACCAACAGACCCCTAGCAGTCTTCAAGCTGGCACTGAACAAGCACCTAAAGTCAGTTCCTGACCAGTCGGGCTGTGGCTCGTACGTTGGTTTGCGTGCAGCCAGCAGCAACAGCCTGGTTGATCAGGCTCTGATCCACCAGGAGGCCTGGTCACAGACCGGGCCGCGGGGGCGTTGACCCCCGGAACTCTCTCCAGGTAAACTCCAGGTATATTTAGAAATCCTGACAAAGGCAAATGTAGCTAAGACGAGAAAAATTATTCGGAATTATTAGACTTACATAAGAAGAGATGCTACAGAAGATGGTGTTCTTCAGAGCACAAGTGAGTTACTCCAACTAGAAAACATTCATACATAATCAGTACAACACTTATATTATTAGGACCATCTCAAAGTATTTGGAATGTAATGTATGGAACGGAGACAAGAGACATAGTTCATAACTTACAAGTGGAAAATACTCAGACCAGGTACCTAATTTGTACACTGGAATACAGTAAGCTCTCCTTTAAACCTCCTCTAGCAGCGAGTTTTATTTAAATGCGACTGATAAAGTATATCAAAAACTGTACAGAGTGTGAGAGGCCTTCCTTATTCTACGTCCTGTTCAATTTAGGACGCATCTTTTTAATCTTGTTTATACACAGTGTATGAAAATCACACAGGAGGAAATGTAGAATAAACACAGTGAAAACACCAGAGAACACTGTGTCAACATGCGTACTCCACGACTCTTAAATCATCCCTGGCACGGTTGAAACTTTGACCATGTTTCCTTACACCTGTTGTCCCTGTTCACCTGGCAGTATGAAGGTACCTGGGTGTTAGGCGACTGGTGTGGGTGGCATACTGGGGAACAAGATTAACCTAAGTTGCCTGAAATGCTCTGCAAAACCAGGGACTTTCTATACAGAGTGTCAATGATGTCAACTAGGTCTGTAATAGTTGTGTCGTGTACTTGTAGAAATTATTATTAATTATTATCCATCCACCAGTCCCTCCACCGGGCCATCCACCAGCCCCTCCACCGGTCCATCCACCAGTCCCTCCACCAGTCCATCCACCAGTCCCTCTACCGGTCCATCCACCAATCCACCGGTCCTTCCATCAGACTAAAGGTACATGTACATGTGTATTTGTCCAGGTCTTATCGTCTTGTGTTACTAGAGGTAGTGCACATGTGCGTTGCTCTACATGTGTAAACACTCATGTGTACCTCTGCAGCAGCTCCGTCTAGCGGCTGTCTGGCTCCTGTCTGACTGTCTGAGCCTCACCGGAAGACCAGGTAAACATAAATACTACAGCAAAACATGCACCCAGTTTTTGTCTCCCCGGAGAGGAGGAGGCGACGGGCAGAGGGGAGATGTGTGTGTGTGTGTATTCACCTATTTGTGGTTGCAGGGGTCGAGTCACAGCTCCTGGCCCCGCCTCTTCACTGATCGCTACTGGATCCTCTCTCTCTCTGCTTCCTGAGCTTTGTCATACCTCTTCTTAAAACTATGTATGGTTCCTGCCTCCACTACTTGTGTGTGTGTGTGTGTACTCACCTAATTGTACTCACCTAATTGTGGTTGCAGGGGTCGAGACTCAGCTCCTGGCCCCGCCTCTTCACTGATCGCTACTGGATCCTCTCTCTCTCTGCTTCCTGAGCTTTGTCATACCTCTTCTTAAAACTATGTATGGTTCCTGCCTCCACTACTTCACTTACTAGGCTATTCCACTTGCTGACAACTCTATGACTGAAGAAATACTCCCTAACGTCCCTGTGACTCGTCTGAGTCTTCAGCTTCCAGTTGTGACCCCTTGTCCCTGTGTCCCCTCTCTGGAACATCCTATCTCTGTCCACCTTGCCTATTCCCCGCAGTATCTTGTATGTCGTTATCATGTCTCCCCTGACCCTTCTGTCCTCCAGTGTCGTCAGTCCGATTTCCCTTAACCTTTCCTCGTACGACATTCCCTTGAGCTCTGGGACTAGCCTTGTTGCAAACCTTTGTACTTTCTCTAACTTCTTGACGTGCTTGACCAGGTGTGGGTTCCAGACTGGTGCTGCATACTCCAGTATGGGCCTAACATACACAGTGTACAGTGTCTTGAACGATTCCTTATTAAGGTATCGGAACGCTATTCTCAGGTTTGCCAGGCGCCCATATGCTGCAGCGGTTATTTGGTTGATGTGTGCCTCCGGTGATGTGCTCGGTGTTATGGTCACCCCAAGGTCTTTCTCCCTGAGTGAGGTCTGTAGTCTTTGTCCACCTAGCCTATACTCTGTCTGCGGTCTTCTTTGCCCCTCCCCAATCTTCATGACTTTGCATTTGGCTGGATTGAATTCGAGAAGCCAGTTGCTGGACCACATGTCCAGCCTGTCCAGGTCTCTTTGCAGTCCTGCCTCATTCTCGTCCGATTTAATTTTTCTCATCAACTTCACGTCATCTGCGAACAGGGACACTTCAGAGTCTATTCCTTCCATCATGTCGTTCACATATATCAAAAATAGCACTGGTCCTAGAACTGACCCCTGTGGGACCCCGCTCGTAACAGGCGCCCACTGTGATACCTCTTCACGTACCATGACTCGTTGCTGCCTCCCTGTCAGGTATTCCCTTATCCATTGCAGTGCCCTCCATTTTACGTGCGCCTGATCCTCCAGCTTCTGCACTAATCTCTTGTGGGGAACTGTGTCAAAGGCCTTCCTGCAGTCTAGGAAAACGCAATCTACCCACCCCTCTCTCTTCTGTTACCTTGTCATAAAACTCCAAGAGCTTTGTGATACAAGATTTGCCTTCCATGAACCCATGCTGGTTTTCATTTATAATCTTGTTCCTTTCCAGGTGTTCGACCACTCTCCTCCTGATAATCTTCTCCATGACTTTGCACACAATACATGTCAGAGACACAGGTCTGTAGTTTAGTGCCTCGTTTCTGTTTCCTTTCTTAAATATGGGGACTACATTAGCTGTCTTTCATTTCTCAGGTAGTTGCCCAGTTTCAAGGGATGTGTTGAAGATTGTGGTTAGAGGCATGCACAGCATCTCTGCTCCTTCTCTAAGGACCCATGGGGAGATGTTGTCCGGTCCCAGCGCCTTTGAGGTGTCAAGGTCACTTAAGAGCTTCTTCACCTCCTCCTCAGTTGTTCTTATGTCATCCAACACTTGTTGGTATATTCCCTCTTGATGTTCCCTTCTGTGCTGACTTCCCACAGCCCTTCCTGTCTCTACTGTAAAAACTTCCTTAAATCTCCTGTTCAGCTCCTCACATACCTCCTGATCATTTCTTGTGAGTTCTCCACCTTCTGTCCTTAATCTGATCACCTGGTCTTTGACTGTTGTCTTCCTCCTGATGTGGCTATACAACAGTTTTGGGTCAGTCTTGATTCTCGATGCTATGTCATTTTCATACTGTCGCTGGGCCTCCCTCCTTACCTGTGCGTACTCATTCCTGGCTCTGCGACTGATTTCCCTATTTTCGTGTGTTCTCTGCCTTCTGTACTTTTTCCATTCTCTATTGCACTTTGTTTTTGCCTCCTTACACCGTCGGGTAAACCAGGGGCTCGTTCTGGTCTTCCTGTTGTTACTGTTGCCCTTGGGAATAAACCTTTCCACTGCCTCCTTGCATTTTGTTGTTACATATTCCATCATTTCATTTACTGGCTTTCCTGCCAGTTCTCTGTCCCACTGGACCTCCCGCAGGAAGTTCTTCAACCCTATGTAGTCCCCTCTTTTATAGTCAGGCTTTTCCCATTCAACTCCTATTATTCTCTCCACTTGCAGCTCTACTATGTATTCAAAGCACAGAACCACGTGGTCGCTAGCTCCTAGAGGACACTCATACTTGATGTCCTCAATATCTGAGCTGCCCAGGGTGAACACAAGGTCCAATCTTGCTGGTTCATCCTCCCCTCTCACTCTGGTAGTGTCCTTAACATGTTGGTGCATGAGGTTTTCCAGCACCACGTCCAACATCCTGGCTCTCCATGTTTCGGGACCCCCATGTGGCTCCAGGTTTTCCCAGTCAATCTCCCTGTGGTTGAAATCACCCATAACCAGCAACTTTGCTCTGCTGGAGTGAGCTCTTTTTGCCACCTCAGCAAGTGTGTCCACCATTGCTCTGTTGCTCTCTTCATATTCCTCTCTTGGCCTCCTGCAGTTCTGTGGTGGATTATACATCACTGCAATGACCACTTTGTGTTCCCCAGACTGAAGTGTACCTGCTATGTAGTCTCTTTCTCCCGTCTCATCTATTCCTTCCATTTTCTCGAATTTCCATCTGTTTTTTACAAGCAGAGCAACCCCACCTCCCCCCCTGCCCCTTCTATCTTTCCTCATGATCTGGTATCCTGGTGGGAAGATTGCATCTGTTATTGTCTCCATGAGCTTTGTTTCTGTAACTGCTATGATGTCTGGGGACTTTTCATTGATTCTTTCTTGCCATTCCTCATGTTTATTCGTTAATCCATCTGCATTAGCGTGGACGGTTACAAAGCCATGGCTTGCTTCTGCAATGTTTTAAAAATTGAGGTTGGAGAGTTGAAGGAGGAGGTCTTGCTTCTCCAGGAGGAGATTAGGAGGCTGAAGGTCCACCTCAGTGGGTCTGGGAGAGAGTGTGAGGTGGCTGGAGTTGTGGGAAATGAGGCTTCTAGCAGTGAGGTGCAGTCTGTCTCTCGCTGTGAGGAGGCTGTAGTTGGGGAGGTAGCAACGGCTACCAGCAGTGAGGTGCAGTCCAGCACCTGCTACAAGTGGCGAGTGGTTCACAGTAATGGGAGGTGCATCAGAGTAAGGAAAGTTAAGAGTGAAGATCTGAAGGTAGGAAATCGCTTCTCTGTTCTTCAGGATGAATGTACTTCAGTGGCCAGTGAAGGTAAGGGTACTACTGCCCCTGCTAATGGAGGTAAGCGCATTCTTGTGGTTGGTGACTCTCAGGTAAGATATATTGACCGTGCTTTTTGTAATAGGAATAAGAAGATGAGAGATAGAGTGTGCTTCCCTGGAGCTGGTGTTGGGGACATAGTCAACAGGCTGGATAATATCATGTCAGGTAATGGGAACAAGCCCATTATCTGTCTCAGTGCTGGTGGAAATGATATTGGGAAGGGTAGGAGAGAAGAGCTGCTAGATAAGTACAGGTCAGCTATAGATTTCATTAAGTCTAAGGGAGGGATCCCAATCATATGTAGCATCTTGCCTAGAAGGGGAGTAGGAAATGAATGGTTGTCTAGGGCAATTGGTGTAAATTGCTGGCTAGACAGATACTGCAAGGAACTTGCAATCCCATTCATTGACAACTGGAATAACTTTTATGGCAAACATGATATGTATGCAAGGGTTGGGGTACATCTCTCTGGGGCAGGGTTGGTAGCACTTGCAGACTCGATTGAGAAGGCCATTGGTGAAATGCCTATGATTTTAAACTGATGGAAGATAGAGGTATGGGTGTGTGTGGGAAACAAGCAGGTTGCAACACTAGGGTTGGAAACAGTAAATGTATAAAAGGCATTCAGCATGAAGTTATAAATAAAGACAATAGATCAGTTCAGCAAACAAAGGGGGACAGCAGAGGGCAGCAAGGGACTAGCTCCCTTAAGGTTTACTATACTAATAGCAGGAGTGTAAGAAATAAGATAGATGAGCTAAGATTAATTGCAAGTGCAGGAAACATAGATATTATTGCTATAACAGAGACCTGGCTCAATCTGAAAGATAGAGAGATGCCCTCTGAATGTCACATACAAGGCTATAAATTATTCCACACTGACAGGGTCAACAGGAAAGGTGGTGGAGTAGCGATGTATGTCAGAGACAATTTAAATTGTTGTGTTAGACAAGATATTAAATTAGAAGCGTCAGCCACTGAATCTGTTTGGTTACAGCTTCTCGAGGGCCGAGAAAAACTAATTTTGGGTGTGATTTACAGGGCCCCAAATCTTGATAGGGAGTGCAGTAAACTTCTATGGGACGAAATTCGTAAGGCATCTACATACGAAAATGTTGTGCTAATGGGAGATTTCAACTCTAGACAGATTGACTGGAGCAATTTGACAGGAAATTTAGAGTCAGGTGACTTTCTTGATACGATCCAGGATTGTTTTTTTAAAACAGTTTGTGACAGAGCCTACTAGGGGAAATAACCTCCTTGACTTGGTTCTTGCCAGTTGGGAAACACTAATTAATAATCTTGAGGTTAATGATGAGCTTGGGGAAAGTGATCACAAATCACTCAGTTTTAATATATCATGGAATTCCCCTAATAATGGCAATCAAGTCTCCGTCCCTGACTTTCGCTTGGCTGATTTCATAGGACTGAAAAATTACTTAGGTGGGCTGAACTGGAATGACCTGACTAAGGGTCAGGTAGGTGGTGATGGTTGCCGATATGATGCTTTCCAGGGCATAGTTCTAGCTGCTCAGTCAAATTATGTTCCAAATAGGGAAATCAGATCAAACAAAAATGATCCTAAATGGATGAACAATAGATTAAAATATCTGATTGGTCAAAAGAGAGGCATATATAGGCAAATCAAAAGAGGAGAGGGGCAATTAAGAAATCGATATATTCAGTTAAAGAGAGAAATAAAAAAGGGAATTAGAAAAGCAAAAAGAGATTATGAGGTTAAAGTTGCAAGAGAATCGAAGACTAACCCAAAAGGATTCTTTCAGGTATACAGAAGTAAGATCAGGGACAAGATAGGCTCACTCAAAAGTTCCTCGGGTCAGCTCACTAACAGTGATAAGGAAATGTGTAGAATTTTTAGCACATACTTCCTCTCAGTTTTTACACAGGAGGATACCAACGATATTCCAGTAATGATAAATTATGCAGAACAGGACGATAATAAACTGTGCACGATTAGGGTCACAAGTGACATGGTCCTTAGGCAAATAGATAAATTAAAACCTAACAAATCCCCAGGCCCTGATGAACTGTATGCAAGGGTTCTAAAGGAATGTAAAGAGGAGCTTAGCACACCTTTGGCTAATCTTTTCAACATATCACTACAAACTGGCATGGTGCCAGATAAGTGGAAAATGGCAAATGTGATACCTATTTTCAAAATAGGTGACAGGTCCTTAGCTTCGAACTATAGACCAATAAGCCTAACCTCCATAGTGGGAAAATTTATGGAATCAATAATTGCCGAGGCAGTTCGTAGCCACCTTGAAAAGCATAAGCATGGTTTTACAAAGGGGCGTTCCTGCCTTACGAATTTATTAACTTTTTTCACTAAGGTATTTGAGGAGGTAGATCATGGTAATGAATATGATATTGTGTATATGGACTTCAGTAAGGCTTTTGACAGGGTCCCACATCAGAGACTATTGAGGAAAATTAAAGCACATGGAATAGGAGAAATTTTTTCCTGGATAGAGGCATGGTTGACAAATAGGCAGCAGAGAGTTTGCATAAATGGGGAGAAATCAGAGTGGGGAAGCGTTACGAGCGGTGTTCCACAGGGGTCAGTGTTGGGCCCCCTGCTGTTCACAATCTACATAAATGACATAGATGAGGGCATAAAGAGCGACATCGGCAAGTTTGCCGATGACACCAAAATAGGCCGTCGAATTCATTCTGACGAGGACATTCGAGCACTCCAGGAAGATTTGAATAGACTGATGCAGTGGTCGGAGAAGTGGCAGATGCAGTTTAATATAGACAAATGCAAAGTTCTAAATGTTGGACAGGACAATAACCATGCCACATATAAACTAAATAATGTAGATCTTAATATTACGGATTGCGAAAAAGATTTAGGAGTTCTGGTTAGCAGTAATCTGAAACCAAGACAACAGTGCATAAGTGTTCGCAATAAAGCTAATAGAATCCTTGGCTTCATATCAAGAAGCATAAATAATAGGAGTCCTCAGGTTGTTCTTCAACTCTATACATCCTTGGTTAGGCCTCATTTAGATTATGCTGCACAGTTTTGGTCACCGTATTACAGGATGGATATAAATTCTCTGGAAAATGTACAAAGGAGGATGACAAAGTTGATCCCATGTATCAGAAACCTTCCCTATGAGGATAGACTAAAGGCCCTGAATCTGCACTCTCTAGAAAGACGTAGAATTAGGGGGGATATGATTGAGGTGTATAAATGGAAGACAGGAATAAATAAAGGGGATGTAAATAGTGTGCTGAAAATATCTAGCCTAGACAGGACTCGCAGCAATGGTTTTAAGTTGGAAAAATTCAGATTCAGGAAGGATATAGGAAAGTACTGGTTTGGTAATAGAGTTGTGGATGAGTGGAACAAACTCCCGAGTACAGTTATAGAGGCCAGAACGTTGTGTAGCTTTAAAAATAGGCTGGATAAATACATGAGTGGATGTGGGTGGGTGTGAGTTGGACCTGATAGCTTGTGCTACCAGGTTGGTTGCCGTGTTCCTCCCTTAAGTCAATGTGACCTAACCTGACTAGGTTGGGTGCATTGGTTTAAGCCGGTAGGAGACTTGGACCTGCCTCGCATGGGCCAGTAGGCCTTCTGCAGTGTTCCTTCGTTCTTATGTTCTTATGTTCTTATTTGTGTACCAAACCTTCAACTTCTGTTCTAATACTGTAACTGTGGTGCGGGGGGTGGAAACAGAGGGATCGGTGTGTGATGGTTAGTTTGGATTGTTCAGTTGCCTTGGGGGTGTCGTGGCTGGAGTCCTTCTGCAGGTGTTTCTGGGGGGTGTGCTTGTCTTTCCATTTGATCCTGGGTTATTCTGCTCTCCTTTTTCATTTCCTCCCATTTCTCCTTTCGTTTTTGAACTCTCTCTTTCATTGTCTTTCTTTCGTCCTGTGTTCTGTCTCGATCGAGGTACACACTCCGGAACTCCTGTTTGCCTCTCAGCCGTGCTTTCTCCTGCAGGATCATGGGTCGGGTTGATTCTGCCTTGAAAATTACTTTGAGAGGCCGATTCCTTTTCTTTGTGAATCACCCAATTCTCCGAAAATTTGCCACCTGGGTCATGTCCCCCTCGCCTATCACCTTCATGATATCTTCAATCGCTTTTTTCTCCTGCTTTCTTTCATCATAAGTTTCCCCTTTAGCTTCGTTTAGCCCATAGACAAACACGGATCTTTCCCTTTCCACCTCCCACTGTGACTCCCATTGCATCCTCTGATGTGTTTTAGTTCCTTCCCATGGAGTGTTCCTTCCTTCAGTCCCTTCCCTAGTTATGGCCCCTATGCTTCTTGGTTTATCCTTCCTGCTCACCTGCTCCTGGCCCCCACAGGTATCTGATAAGGTCCTTGCACATATCCTAGTTCCTTCAATGTCTTCCAACCTCTCATTCTGTCCTAGTGTGCTCCCTGTCTTTGTTTTGGCCCCATGTGGGTTTGACAGGACCTCTGCATACAGTTTAGTTTCCATGCTTCCTTCAGACCTGTTGACTGTGTTTGATGTAGCCATTGCCGATGCTACTTCTGTAATATCTTTGTCTCTGTGCTGTTTCAGATGTCTCAGCTCCTCTTCTAATGTCACTATCTTGATTTCTGCTGCTGTGGCCTGTTGCTTCCACCTTCTGCATTCTGCTGCTAACCTCTCTTCCATCTTCCTTTCCAGCTCATCTAGTCTCCTTCCCCAGTCTTCCTCCCTTTTTTTGAGCTCTACCTCCCATTCCTCCCTCCCAGATTCGTCCTTGGAGCCCCTTGTCCTCATCCTGGTTAGGGGGAGGGGAATAGATGGTTAGGAGAGGGGATGGATGGTTGTGGGGGAGGGGGAGGATGGTTATTGGAGGGGTAGAGATAGTTGGGGGAGGGGGTTAGATGGTTTGGGGGAGAGAGGGGATGGATGGTTTTGGGGGAGGGGGAGGATGGTTATTGGAGGGAGGGAGATAGTTGGGGGGGGTTAGACGGTTTGGGGAGGGGTTAGGTGGTTTGGGGGAGGGGTAGGTGGCTAAGGTGAGGTGGTTAGGGAAGGGGGAGATGTGGTTAGGGAAGGGGGGGTACGTGTTTGTGTCAAGTGTTTGTGTCAAGTGGTGGAGGGTGTGTGGGGGTGTGTGTGTGTGTGTGTATGTGCGTGTGTGTGTGCGTGTGTGTGTGTGGTGTGTGTGTGTGTGGTGTGTGTGTGTGTGTGGTGTGTGTGTGTGGTGTGTGTGTGTGTGGGGTATGTGTAGTGTGTGTGTGTGTGGTGTGTGTGTGTGTGTGGTGTGTGTGTGTGTGGTGTGTGTGGTGTGTGTGTGTGTGTGTGGAGTGTGTATGTGTAGTGTGTGTGTGTGTGTGTGGTGTGTGTGGTGTATGTGTGTGTGTGGGGTGTGTATGTGTGGTGTGTGTGTGTGTGGTGTGTGTGTGTGTGGTGTGTGTGTGTGGTGTGTGTGTGTGTGGTGTGTGTGTGTGGTGTGTGTGTGGTGTGTGTGGTGTGTGTGTGTGTGGGGTATGTGTAGTGTGTGTGTGTGTGGTGTGTGTGTGTGTGTGTGTGTGTGTGTGTGTGTGTGTGTGTGTGTGTGTGTGTGTGTGTGTGGTGTGTGTGTGTGTGGTGTGTGTGTGTGTGTGTGTGTGTGTGTGTGTGTGTGTGTGTGTGTGTGTGTGTGTGTGTGGTGTGTGTGTGTGGTGTGTGTGTGTGTGTGGTGTGTGTGGTGTGTGTGTGTGTGGGGTTAATGTGTATGTGTGGTGTGTGTGTGTGTGTGTGTGTGTGTGTGTGTGTGTGTGTGTGTGTGTGTGTGTGTGTGTGTGTGTGTGTGTGTGTGTGTGTGAGTGTGTGTGTGAGTGTGAGTGTGATGAGTGTTACCCACCAGCCAAAAGTATTCATTTAACCTAGTAAATTTATGTCATGATTATCTCTTTTTTATTGACCTGCTTTATTATCTTAAGTTTTATTACTCACAAACTGATGTTCCTTACTCAAATTCGATTTTCTATTTTTTTTCCATAGTATACAATGTTATAAAATATTGTTAAGCACAAAGACAGTCATTAGCATGCCTGAGAATAAATAAAAATCCTATATGAAATGAAGCCTAAGCTAGGCCTGTCAGTTTTCTTGTTACTCCTTATTTCAACATCTTTTACTTTCGCAGTCTTTTTATTATTTTAACAAACACAGTACAGCAAGTATATTTATCATACTTTATTTTCTATTTTATCATATCTATCGCTCAGCCGCTAGCGCTGGCGGACGTATGACAAAGGGTAATTTCTCTTTTTATGTACATATATTTTTTATTTTTCTGGTTTACAATGTATTTTTATTCGGCCATATGAGTGGATGGACATAAGTCACATAGAACTGAGGTCGGGAAGCATTTGTATTAGTGTTAATATTATGTCGATGTTTATAATATGGCATCTTCACCAGCCACTGCCGGGCGTGTGTGCTGCCAGTTACCAATAAAGTCTCGATGAGGGAAGGTGTAGCTCATCGCTTTTTTTGTTGATTTTTGGATTATTTTAAGCCCAAATCATGCCACCAGTGAAGAAGGGATTATCTGAAGAGAAGAAGTCACACATAAGAACAATGCCGGAAACTAATAGGCGGAGAATTAGTGGAAAATCGGTGTTTTATCATGGAGAGAGTGAGGAAGGAGCTGTGACTCGCCACACTCAAGCTGATACCACATGTGTTACAGCGTCTCCTGCCACATCTGTTGTTACATCTGCCATATCTCCTACCGCATCTCCTGCCACATTTGTCGCATCTGCCATATCTCCTACCGCATCTCCTGCCACATTTGTCGCATCTGTCATATCTCCTACCGCATCTCCTGCCACATCTGCCGCATCTCCTGCCACATCTGCCGCATCTGCCACATCTGTTGTTACATCTGCCATATCTCCTACCGCATCTCCTGCCACATTTGTCGCATCTGCCACATCTCTTGCCACATCTACCACGTCTCTTGCCACATCTGCCACAACTCTTACTACATCTCTTTTCACATCTCTTACCGCATCTCTTGCCACATCTCTTACCGCATCTCTTGCCTCATCTCTTTCCACAGCTCTTGCCAAATCTCTTGCCACATCTACAACTCTTACCACATCTACCACATCTCTTTCCACATCTTTAACCACGTCTCTTGCCACGTCTCTTGCCACATCTTTTACCACATCTCTTACCACATCTCTTGCCACATCTCTTACCACATCTCTTTCCACATCTCTTGCCACATCTCTTTCTACATCTCTTGCCACACCTCTTACCACATCTCTTTCCACATCTCTTGCCACATCTCTTTCCACATCTCTTGCCACATCTCTTACCACATCTCTTTCCACATCTCTTGCCACATCTCTTGCCACATCTCTTTCTACATCTCTTGCCACATCTGACAAGTCTGTTCCTCTAGTTCTTGACTCGTCTAGTGACGATGACGATGACTCATTGTTGGAATTTCTCATGGACACGTATATATCTAGTCTTGAACCTGACAGTAATCCATCACGTTCAACAATGTCATCCGCATCAGGAATATCATCTGTGAGCGCTGCAAAGAAACGAGCGTCGCATCATATAACGAAGTCATTGGAATGTGACGATGATGAACAAATAAGAATAAGCAAGGAAGGTTTAGAACAGGTTATAATGCGTAATTGTCCTCTGTGTTTGAGAAAGGTGAAAGTAAACTTTACAACCCATCACCTGAAAACATCTGTGACAGTGAAGTGTAGGAAGTGTGATGTAATGTTTGGTCCTGAATCCCACTCAAATCCAAGTAAATGTATGAGTGTTTCTGCAAGGTAATGTTTACAGCAGCTTCTCCCGCAGTAATTCAGACAGATCACGTTCCATGGTTCCTGACACATTCAGATAATATACAGAAAACATTATTAAGAAGGCAGTAGATAAATGTCAAGAAACTTTGGACGAACCACGTAAGTGTACTAAGTGCATATGAAAATATAGGCAAAACGCCAAATGAAAATGGTAGTATCAAAAAATGCTAGAGAAAAGGAAAGTGAAGGACACTTCATATGTCGCTGTTGCTCACTAACTGAAGTTTACTCTTTTTCAACGCATTTGGAAATAGTAAGTAATTATTTTGTGTTGTGCATGACGGATTAATATGACGTAATATTATAAATATATCAATAATATTTGTTCGCCTTGTATGCACCATGTTTGAAGTTTGTTCGTCTTGTAGAGCACCATGTTTGAAGTTTGTTCGTCTTGTAGAGCACCTTGTTTGAAGTTTGTTCGTCTTGTAGAGCACCATGTTTGAAGTTTGTTCGTCTTGTAGAGCACCATGTTTGAAGTTTGTTCGTCTTGTAGAGCACCATGTTTGAAGTTTGTTCGTCTTGTAGAGCACCTTGTTTGAAGTTTGTTCGTCTTGTAGAGCACCATGTTTGAAGTTTGTTCGTCTTGTAGAGCACCATGTTTGAAGTTTGTTCATCTTGTAGAGCACCATGTTTGAAGTTTGTTCGTCTTGTAGAGCACCATGTTTGAAGTTTGTTCGTCTTGTAGAGCACCATGTTTGAAGTTTGTTCGTCTTGTAGAGTATCATGTTTGAAGTTTGTTCGTCTTGTAGAGCACCGTGTTTGAAGTTTGTTCGTCTTGTGGAGTATCATGTTTGAAGTTTGTTCGTCTTGTAGAGCACCGTGTTTGAAGTTGTTCGTCTTGTAGAGTATCATGTTTGAAGTTTGTTCGTCTTGTAGAGCACCGTGTTTGAAGTTTGTTCGTCTTGTAGAGTATCATGTTTGAAGTTTGTTTGTCTTGTAGAGCACCGTGTTTGAAGTTTGTTCGTCTTGTAGAGCACCGTGTTTGGAGTTTGTTCGTCTTGTAGAGCACCATGTTTGGAGTTTGTTCGTCTTGTAGAGCACCTTGTTTGAAGTTTGTTCGTCTTGTAGAGTATCATGTTTGAAGTTTGTTCGTCTTGTAGAGCACCTTGTTTGAAGTTTGTTCGTCTTGTAGAGCACCATGTTTGGAGTTTGTTCGTCTTGTAGAGCACCTTGTTTGAAGTTTGTTCGTCTTGTAGAGCACCGTGTTTGAAGTTTGTTCATCTTGTAGAGCACCTTGTTTGAAGTTTCTTCGTCTTGTAGAGCACCTTGTTTGAAGTTTGTTCGTCTTGTAGAGCACCGTGTTTGAAGTTTGTTCATCTTGTAGAGCACCTTGTTTGAAGTTTGTTCGTCTTGTAGAGCATCTTGTTTGAAAAAACCATACCCCAGCTGGGATTGAACCCGCGGTCAGAGTCTCAAAACTCCAGCCCGTCGCGTTAGCCACTAGACCAGCTAGCCACAATAAGATTCGTCCAACTAGGTATATTTCTACACCATAGGAAGGTTAGCACAGGCACCACTGTGACCACAAATGCAAGTTTTTACAGACGAATCTCCAGCTAGCGTGGCCGTGACGAACTCTAGCTCAAGTCCCTTCACTGCCGTCAACATGACTCACGAAATCGTAATGACATGATTGCTAACAAACCATACCCCGGCTGGGATTGAACCCGCGGTCAGAGAGTCTCAAAACTCCAGCCCATCGCGTTAGCCACTAGACCAGCTAGCCACAATAAGATTCGTGGTCACAGTGGTGCCTGTGCTAACCTTCCTATGGTGTAGAAATATACCTAGTTGGACGAATCTTATTGTGGCTAGCTGGTCTAGTGGCTAACGCGACGGGCTGGAGTTTTGAGACTCTGACCGCGGGTTCAATCCCAGCCGGTGTATGGTTTGTTTGCAATCGTGTCATTACGATTTCGTGAGTCACCTTGTTTGAAGTTTGTTCGTCTTGTAGAGCACCTTGTTTGAAGTTTGTTCGTCTTGTAGAGCACCTTGTTTGAAGTTTGTTCGTCTTGTAGAGCACCTTGTTTGAAGTTTGTTCGTCTTGTAGAGCACCTTGTTTGAAGTTTGTTCGTCTTGTAGAGCACCTTGTTTGATGTTTGTTCGTCTTGTAGAGTATCATGTTTGAAGTTTGTTCATCTTGTAGAGCACCTTGTTTGAAGTTTGTTCGTTTTGTAGAGCACCGTGTTTGAAGTTTGTTCGTCTTGTAGAGCACCTTGTTTGAAGTTTGTTCGTCTTGTAGAGCACCTTGTTTGAAGTTTGTTCGTCTTGTAGAGCACCTTGTTTGAAGTTTGTTCGTCTTGTAGAGCACCTTGTTTGAAGTTTGTTCGTCTTGTAGAGCACCTTGTTTGAAGTTTGTTCATCTTGTAGAGCACCTTGTTTGAAGTTTGTTCGTAGACTACATGTCGATATTGTTGCAGGGCCAATAATGACTTTTTTTTGGCTATAAATAACATTGTTTTTCTTAAAAGTTACTCTCCAATTAGTCCAATTTTCATTATTTATGAATAACGAGTTTTACACACATTATTCAGGAATCATGATTTTACAAATCCATTGCCGGAATTTATAATAGCATTTACCGTTCATGTTATATTTATTAAAAAATAAATAGAAAATTAAGAATTTTTGTGGATACAATATATAATGATATGTCGTTCAATTGCCACTGTACAGTACATCTTTAGCCTTTTCTTGTTCACGTAAAGTCGACCACAACTTCCTAAACATTAACATTAACCCCAATGTAAATACTGTCCTTTGTCCGAGTTTTTTGGGTTATCCTAGGTAATCTATACATATGCTGCTATGTATGATAATTTATGCAACTGTATTTATGTGTACCTGTATCTGAATAAACTTGTAGGTAGAATTTCTGACAGTATGTTTGGTAAAAGGACACAAGTACAACTAATGTGACATTGTGGCAACATTTCGCTCTCCAGGAGCTTTGTCAAGCCGCAATATAATAGACATTTCATGCAGACGTTATTTTCTTAACGGCATGACAAATTTCCTGGAGAGCGAAACGTTGCCACAATAAAATGTCACATTAGTTGCACTTGTGTCCTTTTACCTGAATAAACTTACTTATTAACAATTTGGCACAAATTTTACTAAGGCGTTGCCATATCAAAAATAGTTATTGTATTTTCTCTTCTTATTTTTAGGAAAACTTCATGGAACTTCTAGTATACACTTCGGACCACCTTCTTAATTTACAGTAAAAAATAATTGAAATCGGACTATTATTTAAATTTTCCTAGTTGATTCCTGCTCTTTTTCTATTTCTCGTAACAGTCAAAAAATTCCACCACCACCTTACTTAAGATAACTGGGTTACTGATTAAAAAAGAAATTAGGTGTCTGGACACCTTCACCATCTGTAATAGGACCCAAAACATTCCTACATAATTTTTTGCTGGGAAGCTAATCTCAGGATCATCAGGTTTTAGAAAATGGTAAATCGCAGATTACATATTTATGAACGACACAATAAATAAGAAGCGAGGTACGACATTGCTTTGGAATGTATACTTAAATGTTGACGTCTTTGATATAAATAGTGCACGAATTTGCCTTCCCCCTTTTCCCTGCTATTAATTAAGGACCTCAGGGTGGGGACCCTTCAAGGAAGGTTCCTTGATGCTGGTGAGGGGCTCTTGATCTAGGGAATTGGATCTGTGCTCCAGTTCCTTGAAATAAACTTGAATACCTTCCACATCCCCCACCGGTGCTGTAAAATCCTACGGGTTTAGCGCTTCCCCCATTATTATAATAATCAGGGTGGAGAGCAAGGATGTGGGAAATGGGCTCTGGTGGCTAAAGCTCTCGCTTCACACGGCGAAGGTATGAGTTCGATTCCCAGCCAGGGTAGAAACAGTGGGTGTGTTTCTTTACACCTGTTGTCTATGTTCACCCATCAGTAAAATGGGTACCTGAGTGTTAGTTGGCTGGTGTGGGTGGCATCCAGGGACACTTTACCTAATTTGCCTGAAATGCTCAGCATAATAAGGGGCTTTCTGTACAGTAGTATGTCATTGATGTTAGCTAGGCCTGTATACCAAGTACATGTACTTGTATTAAATAAAGATATTATATTATATAAAATGCAAGGCGGGTGAGTGGGCGATGAAAGGGTGAAAGGTGTGAGGGGTCGATGAGTAATTGAGAATGTGGGTGAGACAAGACAAGATATTCTAGGTAAGACCTCGACGGTGAGCGGGGAAGACTGGACAGACGAAGGCTAGATCTTGAGAGGAGTGTCCTTAGTCTTAGAGAAAGAGCCAGGGCTTAACCCAGCAGCAGAGCTGTGTGGGAAGGAGCTTGTGAGTCAGGATACACAGGCAAGCTTGATCGATGAATAAGGAGCACTTCTGTCTGCATCTCATCTGTGTGGTGTTGCCTAGCTTGTGATTGGTGGAGACTGGCGAGAGGCAGGCTCGAGGTTCTGACCAGAGCTTTGGTAAGATGGGAGGGAGGAAGAAGGATGGGTAAGGATGGAATGTGGGAAAGGTTGGGGAGGGAGGAGGGGTAGGTGGGGTTATAAAAGGGTAGTGGCCTATCCACTTTGGTGTGTTTTGAATACGTGTGTGCGTATTGAGTAGTGTATAAGGAGGTTGGTTTCATGAGTGGGGTATGCCTCCTGCCCATCAATTGCACACTGCTATATTGTTGTTATACCAGTGTGTCATTGAATTGGAAGGATGCATACTGCATGCAATTGCTTTTTTTTCCAAGAGGTTGGTCAGAAGGCCGCAGCTGCAGGCGGAAGTTGCAGGTCATTTGATGGAGGTTGGTTGCTCACCTGGGGTTGGCCGGCTAAGCAGTGACTGAGGTGGTGTCCTGCTGGAGGGTAGTTGTAGGTGCAACAAGGTTAGTTGTGAGATGTTGGTTGATAGAAGTGGGTCACCTGGAGATGGGGAGCGTTAGTCCGTGTTACTGGACATAGAATGGTTCCGGTGGTAACCATTCTTCTGCGGGGAGGTCGCTTAAGATTTTCGGCCGAGGGAAGTTCTCCTTGTGGATGAAGCGTCGAACTCTTTGTTGGAGGGTCATTCTTTGGGATCTGTGAGAAGGGGTGGTAATGGTGTAGTCGGTCGTGTTCACTGGTTGGGGGGGGGGGGTTCACTCTGTCAGGCACATAAAGTTCCTGCATGTCATATAGTTGTCTCTTCGTGAGTTTGTCTAACCGGACATTAATTGCGGTGTTTGTTGTTGTTGTTGTGTTTGCTGTCTCTTGCGTTGTGGTTACAGGAGTGGTAATATTTACTGGTGCTTGGGTGAGCATGATTATGTCGGCAGAAGGTGGAGATTCTGGGAAGGTGAATGCCGGCATGTTGTTTAGTCTGAAAAGTTCATTGATGGTAGTGCTGAAGGAGCCTGGTGATGCCATGTTGTGCATGTGAGCATACAGTAGGCAGTACTGTATTTTTGTGGAGCCACATGCAGGTGTGGAGGTAGTGGTGGTGGAGAGAAGGGGCTAGTGAGCAGGTGATGGAAGAAATGAAAGAGTGAGCGAGGGAAAGGGTAAAAGAAGAGGGTGAGAGAACTGCTGCAGCACATGGTTACAGCTTTCCACTATAAAAGGTAACACTGTATACGTGGGTGGAGATTGGGCGAGGGACGACTCCTCAAGGGAGGTCCCTTGACATTGATGAGGGGCTCTTGATCTAGAGAATTGGATCTGTGCTCCAGTTCCATGAATTTAGCCTGAATACCGTTCATGTGAGGGACGAAGGTCTCTCTCCCATGGGCGGAGATCTGGGCGAGGGTTGAAGGTCTCCTGTGGGTGTGGACCAGGGCTAGGACCTATTTTTACCATTTAACAAAACTGGCTACATCAGTGCGTGTGTTGTATCCCTATTCCATACGATAATTACATAATGTTTCTGTCATTTACCATCACTCAGGATGGAGCTCATGCAAGGTACTGAAATCTGTCAGCCTGAACTGGGAGACTTTAGTAATAATAATAATAATAATCTTTATTTCTGAAAGTACATGTATAAGGTATACAGGCCTAGCTGACATAACATACTTCTATATAGAAAACCTCTTGTTATGCAGAGCATTTCGGGGAAATTAGGTAATTTTTGTCCCAGACCCCCGGAACTCTCTCCAGGTAAACTCCAGGTCTCCAGGAATGCTATCCACGCCAGTCGATTAACACCAAGGTACCTATTTTGCTGATAGGTGAACATAGACAGCAGGTGTCTTAAGGAAACATCCTAATGTTAACACCCATACCGCCCCTCAAGGGAGGTTCCTTGACGTTGGTGAGGGGCTCTTGATCTAGGGAATTGGATGTGTGCTTCGGTTCCCTGAAGTGAGCCTGAATATCTTCCATCCCCCCATGCACTGTATAATTCTACAGGTTTAACGCTCCCCTATGATTATAATAATTATAATCCACCCGTACTGGGGATCGATCCCCGGACCTCAGTAAGACAAGCAAATCGTCAAGTATT
Organism: Cherax quadricarinatus; assembly: GCF_038502225.1. NCBI lineage: Eukaryota > Metazoa > Arthropoda > Malacostraca > Decapoda > Parastacidae > Cherax > Cherax quadricarinatus. Next base: position 39,846,167 of record NC_091292.1, read on the forward strand.
ACAGTAAGGGTTCATCACCTATGGGAGTTTTCAGAGGTTTCTTTCTTGAAAACTGCCATCTTACATGATAGCTTATCTCATATGCAGGAGAAATGGAATTTTTATAAGCATATCTCCATGCCAGAGAAAGAACAAGATAAATTATACTTCAGAGACAGAAAATAAAATTTAGGGAAGGATTACAGAGGAATTTGGAAGTCGTAATATATCTAACTACACATATATACAGTAATTAATAATGCAGTCATCATAAGCCTAAGAATATGTAATGCTTAGTTTAATATGTTTATTATGCACCTCATACCCATCCTGTGGGAGGTAGTCAAAAGATTACAGAGGTACATAATGGGTCCAGGGGCTGGACCCCAAAGTTTTGATAGCTATAGGCAAAACTCCCAAATTACAATCCCTCCACCGAAAAAAATACACCAAGCTTAATGACAATATCACCCAACACACACCTCACAACATTTACGCTAGACCCGCAATGTACCTTTTTTTTTTATATTATTAAAAGAACAGTATACAAACGGATCACATACAATTATAAAAATATATATCATAACAAAAGGTATCTAAAATGAAAACACAAACAATAACCAACTTAAGGAGAGTACTTATACACATACTCTGTAGAAACTTGACAAAAAAAAAAGAAACCTGATATCCATTACCATTGCTTGAACATCTAAGATACCAAATCAACGGAAAATAGTATGTTTAATTCAATAACACCCTGCCAGGAGGCCTGGTCACAGACCGGGCCGCGGGGGCGTTGACCCCTGGAACTCTCCAGGTAAACTCCAGGTAAACTAAACTCCACCCTACCCCAGCCAGACCTCCCCCCCTATCGGTGTCGTACAAAAAAATTAAGACTTCTGTCACCTTGTCATAAAACTCTAGTAGGTTTGTGACACAGGATTTTCCTTCCCTGAAACCGTGCTGATTGTCAATTATACACTTGTTTCTTTCCAGGTGTGTGTGTGTGTGTGTGTGTGTGTGTGTGTGTGTGTGTGTGTGTGTGTGTGTGTGTGTGTGTGTGTGTGTGTGTGTGTGTGTGTGTGTGTGCGTATGTACTCACCTAGTTGTACTCACCTAGTTGAGGTTGCGGGGGTCGAGTCCGAGCTCCTGGCCCCGCCTCTTCACTGATCGCTACTAGGTCACTCTCCCTGAGCCGTGAGCTTTATCATACCTCTGCTTAAAGCTATGTATGGATCCTGCCTCCACTACATCGCTGTGTGTGTGTGTGTGTGTGTGTGTGTGTACTCACCTATTTGTACTCACCTATTTGTGGTTGCAGGGGTCGAGTCCTAGCTCCTGGCCCCGCCTCTTCACCTGTTGCTACTAGACCCTCTCTCTCCCCGCTCCATGAGCTTTATCAAACCTCGTCTTAAAACTGTGTATGGTTCCTGCCTCCACTACGTCATTTTCTAGGCTATTCCACTGCCTTACAACTCTATGACTGAAGAAATACTTCCTACTATCTCTCTGACTCATTTGTGTCTTCAACTTCCAATTGTGGCCTCTTGTTTCTGTGTCCCCTCCCTGGAACATCCTGTCCTTGTCCACCTTGTCTATTCCATGCAGTATTTTATATGTCGTTATCATGTCTCCCCTGACCCTCCTGTCCTCCAGTGTCGTCAGGCCGATTTCCCTTAATCTTTCTTCATAGGACATTCCCCTTAGCTCTGGAACTAACCTTGTTGCAAACCTTTGTACTTTCTCTAGTTTCTTGACGTGCTTTATCAAGTGCGGGTTCCAAACAGGTGCTGCATACTCCAGTATGGGCCTGACATACACGGTGTACAGTGTCTTGAATGATTCCTTACTAAGGTGTCGGAATGCTGTTCTCAGGTTTGCCAGGCGCCCATATGCTGCAGCAGTTATCTGATTGATGTGTGCTTCCGGAGACATGCTCGGTGTTATACTCACCCCAAGATCTTTCTCCTTGAGTGAGGTTTGCAGTCTTTGGCCACCTAGCCTATACTCTGTCTGTGGTCTTCTGTGCCCTTCCCCTATCTTCATGACTTTGCATTTGGCAGGATTAAATTCGAGAAGCCATTTGCTGGACCAGGTGTCCAGTCTGTCCAGGTCTCTTTGAAGTCCTGCCTGGTCCTCATCAGATTTAATTCTCCTCATTAACTTCACATCATCTGCAAACAGGGACACTTCTGAGTCTAACCCTTCCGTCATGTCGTTCACATATACCAAAAATAGCACTGGTCCTAGGACCGACCCCTGTGGGACCCCGCTCGTCACAGGTGCCCACTGTGATACATCATTACGTACCATGACTCGTTGTTGCCTCCCTGTCAGGTATTCTCTGATCCATTGCAGTGCCCTTCCTGTTATATGCGCCTGATGCTCTAGCTTCTGCACTAATCTCTTGTGAGGAACTGTGTCAAAAGCCTTCTTGCAGTCCAAGAAGATGCAATCAACCCACCCCTCTCTCTCTTGTCTTACTTCTGTTATTTTATCATAAAACTCCAGAAGGTTTGTGACACAGGATTTGCCTTCCGTGAATCCGTGCTGGTTGGCATTTATACTCCTGTTCCGTTCCAGGTGCTCCACCACTCTCCTCCTGATAATCTTCTCCATAATTTTGCATACTATACACGTCAATGACACAGGTCTATAGTTTAGTGCCTCTTTTCTGTCTCCTTTTTTGAAAATGGGAACTACATTTGCCGTCTTCCATACCTCAGGTAGTTGCCCAGTTTCCAGGGATGTGTTGAAGATTGTGGTAAGTGGTACGCACAACATATCTGCTCCCTCTCTAAGGACCCATGGAGAGATGTTGTCCGGTCCCATTGCCTTTGAGGTATCGATGTCCCTTAGCAGTTTCTTCACCTCCTCCTCATCTGTATGTATGTCATCCAACACTTGTTGGTGTATTCCTTGTTGGTGTCCCCATCTGGTCTGTCCCCCCAGAGTCCTTCCTGTCTCTACTGTAAATACTTCCTTAAATCTCGTGTTGAGCTCCTCACATACCTCTTGATCGTTTCTTGTGAGTTCTCCACCTTCTTTCCTCAGCCTTATCACCTGGTCCTTGACTGTTGTCTTCCTCCTAATGTGGCTATACAGCAGTTTCGGGTCAGATTTGACTTTCGATGCTATGTCGTTTTCATACTGTCGCTGGGCCTCCCTCCTTATCTGCGCATACTCGTTTCTGGCTCTTCTACTAATCTCCTTGTTTTCCTGGGTCCTATGCCTCCTGTACCTTTTCCATTCTCTGTTGCACTTAGTTTTTGCCTCCCTACACCTTCGGGTAAACCAAGGACTCGTTTTGGTCTTCCTATTATTTCTGTTTCCCTTGGGAACAAAACTTTCCTCTGCCTCCTTGCACTTTGTGTGTGTGTGTGTGTGTGTGTGTGTGTGTGTGTGTGTGTGTGTATGTGTGTGTTAGTTACCATTTTGTCCTAGGCACATGTCGATTAGACACTAGGCCTGTTGTATATGCGTGCGTGTGTGTGTGTGTGTGTGTGTGTGTGTGTGTGTGTGTGTGTGTGTGTGTGTGTGTGTGTGTGTGTGTGTGTGTGTGTGTGTGTGTGTGTGTGTGTGTGTGTGTGTGTGTGTGTGGCATGAAGCCCGGCTAGCTCAGTTGGTAGAGCACGAGACTCTTAATCTCGGGGTCGTGGGTTCGAACCCCACGTTGGGCGCTGCTTTTCTTCTCAGTCTGGACTTTTGACATATGTGTAAGTTTATCCTGGAGAAGAATTTCAAGAGGACTTTGATGCAGCACCTGGAGAGAAACATCTATCTGCAATACAACTTTAATCACACATTAATGATGGCTTGTCACAAGAACCTCCGCTACTAACCTGCCCACTGATGTCTCCCATTTCTGGCTGGAATATTGAATTACCTTACGTGTTGAATCCATCTTGTGTGATGATATATGACAGGACAACTTAACTAGTATTTTTTCCTTCAATGTAACTATCATATAGAGTAGGGTGCTGATGTTCCCACTATGGTACTATCAAATAAATATTATAGCTTTCTACTGCTAGTGTTTCCATTGTCATATAGATAGGATAGTTGTAACTATGAAATAGATAGGACAACAGTACACTGCTAGTGTTTCCACCATTATATTTGTGGAAAATAATGTATTTTCCAGAAAAAATACAGTGTATTTTTTATGTAAATTAGTGTAATACATTGCATTTAATAAAAGTTATGTTATCGAAAATGGGAAGAAGTTGTGCCTGCACAGAGGAAACTCGCCATTGTTGTTTGAATTGGATACAAACGTTAGTGAATAATGGGAAGAATTTTTCGTACTCTAGAGGTAAAATTGGGCTGACATCTCTCAAATATGAGCCGAAATTGTTGGATGTGCAGTCCTGCATAACGAGAGAATCAGGCGACTGGACAGGACTCCGTAATTAGATAAAAACATGATATTACCTCCAGCTAAGTCATGTCTATATATTTATGTTTATAGTTCTGGCCAGTATTATTATCATAAATGTGGACAGGGGGGTTTTCTGAGTATGATATACCTTAATCTCCAGTCAAATTGGTGAGTGATATTAGGATATATTCTTCTATTATATAAATGTGTATATATATATAAGTATCATTAATTTTAATATACAGTCCACAAATTTATATTACCAGAATTCCTGGTGTATGTACATTTCGTTTGTAATTATAGGTCTAGAGCAACTTGTGGATATGACAGTGGTAGGTATCGAAGGGGGACATTTTTGCGACCTAGGTGTCCCAAATTCCTACTTGTCTAAGTAATTTTGATAAATAATAATTATATGTGTTACCATTTACTGGTATGTATCTCATGAACATCCAGATAACTGCAATTTTCCACAATATTGATAAAATAGCTGCTCACGAGGTTTACAGGAAGGATAGCCGAACACTGCGAGAGTTTCCACTATAATATGAACAGGTTAGTCTCAAAAAGTTTTACACAATTCAACTATAATTTATATACTGTGTATATTGAATAGCCAGAATATTTTTTTCTCTTACAGATAGAATAGTCACACGAAAGGTTTAAACTTAATAACTATCATTTAGAAACAATAGCCAATCACTGGAGTGAGTCCACCAGACTATAAATAACATAGCTGCACATGGCGGCTATCTTGTCTAGCCGCTAGCTGATGTTCTTCACACATTGTGGACAGGAAATCTCAGTATATGTGCAAATGTTTATTTTTGTCAAATGGATCTGATACCCAACTTCCCTCATTCCACCACACACTGTATATATACATAACTTATCTCAAGAAACATATCTTCGTAATCATTACTAGTGAATATTAACAAATTCTACTTCACTTAAACCTTTGTTACCTGGAGTTTACCTGGAGAGAGTTTCGGGGGTCAACGCCCCCGCGGCCCGGTCTGTGACCAGGCCTCCTGGTGGATCAGCGCCTGATCAACCAGGCTGTTGCTGCTGGCTGCACGCAAACCAACGTACGAGCCACAGCCCGGCTGATCAGGAACTGTCTTTAGGTGCTTGTCCAGTGCCAGCTTGAAGACTGCCAGGGGTCTGTTGGTAATCCCCCTTATGTGTGCTGGGAGGCAGTTGAACAGTCTCGGGCCCCTGACACTTATTGTATGGTCTCTTAACGTGCTAGTGACACCCCTGCTTTTCATTGGGGGGATGGTGCATCGTCTGCCAAGTCTTTTGCTTTCGTAGTGAGTGATTTTCGTGTGCAAGTTTGGTACTAGTCCCTCTAGGATTTTCCAGGTGTATATAATCATGTATCTCTCCCTCCTGCGTTCCAGGGAATACAGGTTTAGAAACCTCAAGCGCTCCCAGTAATTGAGGTGTTTTATCTCCGTTATGCGCGCCGTGAAAGTTCTCTGTACATTTTCTAGGTCGGCAATTTCACCTGCCTTGACTTTCACTTACTCGTGTTTAATTACCTACTTGAATTTGTGAGGAACGAGCTCCAGCTCCAGGTTCTGCCCTTAAACTCACAAAGAACTAATCTTATTGAAACAATTTGTAGAGTTCATTTTATCTACATCATTGCTCTGTTCATTCTATTCCTCACCATTCTTAAACTGAAAAAAATATTTTCTAACTTTCGTGTGGCTCATTCTCGCGTCTCTTTGTTCACCTTGTTGAATTTGTGCTGGTCGAGACTTAGCTCCTGGACCAGCCTACTTATCTAATTTGATCTGTGTCAGTGAACTGTTACCACTTCGGCCATATCGTACCTATTATGGAGGATATTCAATGAGTTTGCTTCAACTAATTCTTTATTCAAATCATACCACTTTCAACCACCACGAAACTAAACAAGTACTTCCTAACATCCCTATAACTTAGTTGTTTTCACCTTCCCCTTGCTCCATTGACAATTAACTGAATAATTATCTCCACTAATTATCTCCACAATAGGCAGCAGAGAGTTTGCATAAATGGGGAGAAATCAGAATGGGGGCATATCACAAGGGTGTTCCACAGACGTCACTGTTGGGCCCCATGTTGTTCTCAATTTACATAAGCAACATAGATGAGGGTATAATTAGCGACATAAGCAAATTAGCTGATGACACCAAAATATGCTGTCCAATTCATTCTAATGAGGACATTAGAGCACTCCAGGATGATTTGAATAGACTGATGCAATGGTCGGAGAAGTAGCAGATGCAGTTTGATATAGACAAATGCAAAGATCCGAACGTTGGAGAGGATAATGCCACATATAAACTAAATAATGAAGATCTTAATATTACTGATTGCGAAAAGGATTTAGGAGTTCTGGTTAGCAGTAACCCGAAACCAAGACAGCAGTGCATAAGTGTTTGCAATAAAGCTAATAGAATCTTTGGCTTCATATCAAGAAGCATAAATAATAGAAATCTTCAAGTTGTTCTCCAACTCTATATATAAACCATACCCCCGGCCGGGATTGAACCCGCGGTCATAGAGTCTCAAAACTCCAGCCCGTCGCGTTTGCCACTAGACCAGCTAGCCACAATAAGATTCATCCAACTAGGTATATTTCTACACCATAGGAAAGTTAGCACAGGCACCTCTGTGACCACAAATGCAAGTTTTTACAGACGAATCTCCAGCTAGCGTGGCCGTGACGAACTCTAGCTCAAGTCCCTTCACTGCCGTCAACATGACTCAAGAAATCGTAATGACACGATTGCAGTCATGTTGACGGCAGTGAAGGGACTTGAGCTAGAGTTCGTCAAGGCCACGCTAGCTGGAGATTCGTCTGTAAAAACTTGCATTTGTGGTCACAGAGGTGCCTGTGCTAACTTTCCTATGGTGTAGAAATATACCTAGTTGGATGAATCTTATTGTGGCTAGCTGGTCTAGTGGCAAACGCGACGGGCTGGAGTTTTGAGACTCTATGACCGCGGGTTCAATCCCGGCCGGGGGTATGGTTTATATATAGAGTTGGAGAACAACTTGAAGATTTCTATTATTTATGCTTCTTGATATGAAGCCAAAGATTCTATTAGCTTTATTGCAAACACTTATGCACTGCTGTCTTGGTTTCGGGTTACTGCTAACCAGAACTCCTAAATCCTTTTCGCAATCAGTAATATTAAGATCTTCATTATTTAGTTTATATGTGGCATTATCCTCTCCAACGTTCGGATCTTTGCATTTGTCTATATCAAACTGCATCTGCTACTTCTCCGACCATTGCATCAGTCTATCTTCATGACTTTGCATTTGGCAGGATTAAATTCGAGAAGCCATTTGCTGGACCAGGTGTCCAGTCTGTCCAGGTCTCTTTGAAGTCCTGCCTGGTCCTCATCTGATTTAATTCTCCTCATTAACTTCACATCATCTGCAAACAGGGACACTTCTGAGTCTAACCCTTCCATCATGTCGTTCACATATACCAAAAATAGCACTGGTCCTAGGACCGACCCCTGTGGGACCCCGCTCGTCACAGGTGCCCACTGTGATACATCATTATGTACCATGACTCGTTGTTGCCTCCCTCTCAGGTATTCTCTGATCCATTGCAGTGCCCTTCCTGTTATATGCGCCTGATACTCTAGCTTCTGCACTAATCTCTTGTGAGGAACTGTGTCAAAGGCCTTCTTGCAGTCCAAGAAGATGCAATCAACCCACCCCTCTCTCTCGTGTCTTACTTCTGTTATTTTATCATAAAACTCCAGAAGGTTTGTGACACAGGATTTGCCTTCCATGAATCCGTGCTGGTTGGCATTTATACTCTTGTTCCGTTCCAGGTGCTCCACCACTCTCCTCCTGATAATCTTCTCCATACCTTTGCATACTATACACGTCAATGACACAGGTCTATAGTTTAGTGTCTCTTTTCTGTCTCCTTTTTTAAAAATGGGAACTACATTTGCCGTCTTCCATACCTCAGGTAGTTGCCCAGTTTCCAGGGACATGTTGAAGATTGTGGTAAGTGGCACACACATCATATCTGCTCCCTCTCTAAGGATCCACGGGGAGATGTTGTCCAGTCCCATTGCCTTTGAGGTATCGATGTCCCTTAGCAGTTTCTTCACCTCCTCCTCATCTGTATGTATGTCGTCCAACACTTGTTGGTGTATTCCTTGCTGGTGTCCCCATCTGGTCTGTCCCCCCAGAGTCCTTCCTGTCTCTACTGTAAATACTTCCTTAAATCTCGTGTTGAGCTCCTCACATACCTCTTGATCATTTCTTGTGAGTTCTCCACCTTCTTTCCTCAGCCTTATCACCTGGTCCTTGACTGTTGTTTTCCTCCTAATGTGGCTATACAGCAGTTTCGGGGTCAGATTTGACTTTCGATGCTATGTCGTTTTCATACTGTCGCTGGGCCTCCCTCCTTATCTGTGCATACTTGTTTCTGGCTCTTCTACTAATCTCCTTGTTTTCCTGGGTCCTATACCTCCTGTACCTTTTCCATTGTCTTTTGCACTTAGTTTTTGCCTCCCTACACCTTCGGGTAAACCAAGGACTCGTTTTGGTCTTCCTATTATTTCTGTTTCCCTTGGGAACAAACCTTTCCTCTGCCTCCTTGCACTTTGTTGCCACATATTCCATCATCTCGTTTACTGATTTTCCTACCATTTCTCTGTCCCACTGAACATCCTGCAGGAAGTTTCTCATACCTGTGTAGTCCCCCCTTTTATAGCTTGGCCTGTCCCCTTCAGTTCCTGTTACCTTCTCCACTTGTAACTCTACTATATAATCAAAACTCAGAACCACGTGATCGCTAGCTCCAAGGGGCCTCTCGTAAGTGATGTCCTCAATGTTTGAACTGCTCAGGGTGAACACAAGATCTAGTCTTGCTGGCTCATCCTCCCCTCTCTCTCTGGTTGTGTCCCTGACATGTTGATGCATGAGGTTTTCAAGTACCACATCCATCATCTTGGCTCTCCATGTTTTGGGACCCCATGTGGCTCCAGGTTTTCCCAGTCGATCTCCCTCTGGTTGAAATCGCCCATTACCAGTAACTTTGCTCTGCTCGAGTGAGCTCTTCTTGCCACCTCAGCCAGTGTGTCCACCATCACCCTGTTGTTTTCTTCGTACTCCTCTCTTGGCCTCCTGCAGTTCTGTGGTGGGCTATACATCACTCCAATGACTACTTTATGTTCTCCGGACTGAATTGTACCTACAATGTAGTCTCTTTCTCCAATCATGTCCATGCCTTCCATTTCCTCAAATCCCCATCGGTGTTTTATGAGCAGTGCAACCCCTCCTCCCCCTCTACTCCTTCTATCTTTCCTCAGGATCTGATATCCCATTGGGAAGACTGTGTCTGTTATTGTCTCATCAAGTTTTGTTTCTGTGACTGCTATGATGTCTGGGGATTTTTCACTGATTCTTTCATTCCACTTGTCATGTTTATTCGTTATTCCATCCGCGTTTGTGTACCAAACTTTCAATTTCTTTTCTATCATTGTGGTCATGCAAGAATATTGGGGTTGGGGGAGCGAGAGCCTTGGTGGGGGCCTATATGGGGCTGTGGTGTAGGTGGGGTTTGTGATGAAGGGGGTGGGGTCAGAATGCCCATAAGGGACAGCTGTTGGGGTGAGGTTTGTGATATGGGGGTTGGTGGCAGAGGGAACAGTGAGTGGGTTATAGTATAGGTTGCTCAGTTGCATTGGGAATGTTGCGGTTGGAGTCTTTTGGTGGGAGATTCTGTGGGGTGTGTTTGCCCTTCCTCCTGTGTCTGGGTCCTGCTCATCTTCATCATTGCCTCTCGTTCCTCCTTGCGTCTCTGTACCCTCTCTTTCAGTGTAGTCCTTTCTTCTTGTGTTCTGTCGCAGTCGAGGTATACTCTCTGGTACCCCTCTTTGTCCCTCAGTCTTGCTTTCTCTTGCAGAATCCTATTGTTTTCATGATGCCTTCAATCATTTTTTTCTCCTCCTGTTTTATTTCTTCGAAGTTGTCCCCCTTGGCTTCTTGGAGCCCGTACACAAAAAGTGACCTCGCCCTTTCCTCCTCCCACTGAGTCTCCATCTGCTTCCTCTGAGGCATTTTATTTCCTTCCATTGACATGTTCTTGCTTTCAGTCCCTGTCATATCTGAAACTTCTATTCTCAGTGAACTGTCTTTCATGACCAGCTGTCCCTTGCTACTGCAGTTGGCTGTTAGAATCTCTGCATATAGCATACCTTCATTGTCTTCGGACCTGTCATTTGATCTTAGTGTGCTCCTCATCTTTTCCCTGGCCTCACGTGGGTCTGATAGGGCCTTTGCGTATGGCATGTCTCCTTTGTTGCTTACCGTCCCCTTGTCTGCGCCTGACATTGAATTTCCTGATGTCACATCTGAATTGTCATTTGTCTCTCTAATCTGTTTCAGGCTTTGCAGTTTCTCTTCTAAGCACTGTATCCTAGCTTCTGCTGCTAAGACCTGTACTTCCCACTTCCTGCACTCTTCAGCTTGTGAGACCTCTTCCCACTCTACTGGAGGTATCCCAGCGAGTGAGCACGTCTCCTGTATATCCCAGTGCTTAACAAAATAGGGAATAGCATATGAAGGTACTAATAAAAATGGGAACTATGGCTATAGTTTACTTAATAACATAAAAGGGCTAGAATACAACATATCCTGATGGAAATTTACACAATATAACAATTGACCTATGAGACTTATTACCAGGGGGAAGGGTAGATGTTATCAGTAACACGGACTAGTACTCACTCTTAATTCACCGACCAGCTGACCCGAGATTCCCAAATGCGTGGTCCACTACACACGCGGCTGTCCAGAGCTCTCTCTCGACGGACCTTTCACCAACAACCTCTTTTCCCCGCTCTTCCCTGGGCTTATCGTAGTCAAAGTACCCCCTCCCCAATGGTGTATGTACCACGTGTTACGACCTGACGCCGAGGTCTGACGCTGTTAAGAACAAAAGACCTCAGACGTGGGCGTGACTACCCGACATTTGCTAAGGCAGGTGTGACCATATAATTAGGTCTCCCTAGAGACCTCACAAGCCCATCTGAACTGCATCACAAGCTATCCGCTCCTCCATTTTCTTACCAAGCTCTACTATCTTCCTTCCCCACTCTTCCACCCTTTTTTGGAGCTCTAACTCCCAGTCTTTCCTCCCTGGTTCGTCCACCAGATCTCTGGTTTTCCATCCTCTAGGGCCACCCATTTTTTTTTTTTATTACCACAGACAGAAGGCTAGAGGAGGGAGAGGGTGAGAGGGGGAGAGAGAAAGGGTAGAAAGAGGGAGAGAGTATGGGGTGAGGGATAAGACCAAGTGGGGGGAGAGAGAGAAATGTGAGGGGGGAGAGAAAGGGTAGAGAGAGGGATAAAGAGAGGGAGAGAGAGAGAGAGAGGGAGAAAGGAGGGTGAGGGAAAAGGCTATGAGAGAGAAATGCAAGGGAGGGGTAGAAATATAGAAAAAGGGAGATGGAAAGAGAAGCCTATAGAGAGAGAGGAGGGTGAGGGATAGGGTTATGGGAGTGAGAGAGAGAGAAAGAGAGAGAGAGAGAGAGAGAGAGAGAGAGAGAGAGAGAGAGAGTAGGGGGAAGGGGAGGGAAAAAGGCTATGAGAAATAGGAGGGAGGAGGGAGTGAAGACAAGAGTGGGGGAGGGGAAAGGTCTGTGGGGGAGGGAAAGGTGTGTGGGGGGGTGAGTGGACACGGTCAAATTCCAAGGATCAGCTGTGTGAATGAGTGGGTGTGTGTGTACTCACCTACTTGTGGTTTCAGGGGTCGAGACTCAGCTCCTGGCCCCGAGTGTGTATGTGTGTGCATGCGTGTGTGTGTGAGCACGTCAGTTGTTTATATGTCCCAGAAATACATTTCAGCTCTGTCTATCCGTAATACTAATAAGATACCATTAACACTGAGAGTAATTCTAATAATTATAATACTAGCGTGTGTTAACGAGTCTTTCTTTCACCCAGTTATGTACTACCTTTTACTACATGTGTACCCAATACTTGCTTCTCAGATTGTACTGTCTTTGTGTCCTAAAACATTATCTCTCGAAACTGTTGTCAGGGCTGTAGTCCCATTAGCCCCGACTTAATCCTCCTGCCTATTTCTTGCTCTTACAAATTTTATCTTCCTACTACTGCTAGGTGTTGTGTGTATGATAATCGCTCTGGAGCAGGTTTTGTGATAGCCAGCTGCCAGTGATCGTAGGGCCGGCTCTACCACTCAAAACTTCCCGCCAACCACAAACAGGTGATTTGTACGTTACTCCTCAGAGGGGACGTCCATCCAGATGCATGATGTACGATGCTCGCTGTACGATGCTTGCTGTACGATGACTCGTGCACCTCGCCCTTCCGCCTCTGACTTCTTCAACTATTCTTTTCTCGTTGCCCTTTTGAGTCCTCATTTACCACACTTATCACTTGTATACTGCTACTTTTATAATTTACACTTCACTTTTGGTAAGTACACTTCTCATTTGTGATGACACCCAACCTGTTATGGCCGTGCTACTTCCTCAGGCCTACTGCTGCCACCTTCTCTGCTTATATATTGCCTGGAGTTTACCTGGAGAGAGTTCTGGGGGTCAACGCCCCCGCAGCCCGGTCTGTGACCAGGCCTCCTGGTGGATCAGATCCTGATCAACCAGGCTGGTGCTGCTGGCTGCACGCAAACCAACGTACGAGCCACAGCCCGGCTGGTCAGGAATCGACTTTAGGTGCTTGTCCAGTGCCAGCTTGAAGACTGCCAGGGGCCTGTTGGTAATCCTCCTTATGTATGCTGGGAGGCAGTTGAACAGTCTCGGGCCCCTGACACTTATTGTATGGTCTCTTAACGTGCTAGTGACACCCCTGCTTTTCATTGGGGGGATGCTGCATCGTCTGCCAAGTCTTTTGCTTTCGTAGTGAGTGATTTTCGTGTGCAAGTTCGGTACTAGTCCCTCTAGGATTTTCCAGGTGTATATAATCATGTATCTCTCCCGCCTGCATTCCAGGGAATACAGTTTTAGGAACCTCAAGCGCTCCCAGTAATTGAGGTGTTTTATCTCCGTTATGCGTGCCGTGAAGGTTCTCTGTACATTTTCTAGGTCAGCAGTTTCACCTGCCTTGAAAGGTGCTGTTAGAGTGCAGCAATATTCCAGCCCAGATAGAACAAGTGACCTGAAGAGTGTCATCATGGGCTTGGCCTCCCTAGTTTTGAAGGTTCTCATTATCCATCCTGTCATTTTTCTAGCAGATGCGATTGATACAATGTTATGGTCCTTGAAGGTGAGATCCTCCAACATGATCACTCCCAGGTCTTTGACGTTGGTGTTTCGCTCTATTTTGTGGCCAGAATTTGTTTTGTACTCTGATGAAGATTTAATTTCCTCGTGTTTACCATATCTGAGTAATTGAAATTTCTCATTGTTGAACTTCATATTGTTTTCTGCAGCCCACTGAAAGATTTGGTTGATGTCTGCCTGGAGCCTTGCAGTGCCTGCAATGGAAGACACTGTCATGCAGATTCGGGTGTCATCTGCAAAGGAAGACACGGTGCTGTGGCTGACATCCTTGTCTATGTCGGATATGAGGATGAGGAATAAGATGGGAGCGAGTACTGTGCCTTGTGAAACAGAGCTTTTCACCGTAGCTACCTCGGACTTTACTCTGTTGACGACTACTGTCTGTGTTCTGTTAGTGAGCAAATTATAGATCCATCGACCGACTTTTTCCTGTTATTCCTTTAGCACGCATTTTGTGCGCTATTATGCCATGGTCACACTTGTCGAAGGCTTTTGCAAAGTCTGTATATATTACATCTGCATTCTTTTTGTCTTCTAGTGCATTTAGGACCTTGTCGTAGTGATCCAATAGTTGAGACAGACAGGAGTGACCTGTTCTAAACCCATGTTGCCCTGGGTTGTGTAACTGATGGGTTTCTAGATGGGTGGTGATCTTGCTTCTTAGGACCCTTTCAAAGATTTTTATGATATGGGATGTTAGTGCTATCGGTCTGTAGTTCTTTGCTGTTGCTTTACTGCCCCCTTTGTGGAGTGGGGCTATGTCTGTTGTTTCTAGTAACTGTGTTACGACCCCCGTGTCCATGCTCCCTCTCCATAGGATGGAAAAGGCTCGTGATAGGGGCTTCTTGCAGTTCTTGATGAACACGGAGTTCCATGAGTCTGGCCCTGGGGCAGAGTGCATGGGCATGTCATTTATCGCCTGTTCGAAGTCATTTGGCGTCAGGATAACATCGGATAGGCTTGTGTTAACCAAATTTTGTATGTATATATATATATATATATATATATATATATATATATATATATATATATATATATGTCGTGCCGAATATGTAAAACTGGTCAATTAGCAAGAACTCATTTAAAATTAAGTCCTTTCTAAAATTTTCTCTTATACATTTAAAGATATATTTTTTTCATTAATGTTGATGCAAAAATTTATAATTTTGCACCTAAAGGAACTTAGAAAACTTACCTAACCTTATTATAACAAGAGAAATTTATTTTAGCCTAACCCAGCTAAACATATTTTAGATTTGTTTACAATAATTTAATACTAAACAAACACAGTGAAATATATTTTTTTCGTTAGGTCCAGAATGATTTTGGCGAAATTATTGCATACACAAATTTTCACTTGTCCTATATGGCAAGATGAGCGTTGCTATTTAAGCCAAGATCGCAAGTTCTGCCTATTCGGCACGACATATATATATATATATATATATATATATATATATATATATATATATATATATATATATATATATATATATATATATATATATATATATATCCCCTTTCTGGCTAGCTTGTTCACGCTGGCTGTGTGCTACATCACAGTTTCTCGTTAGCCAACCTCTCTTAATTCTATTTGATCTTTTGTCTTTAGTCACTCGCTTTGTACTTTGTATATTTATAACAGTGTGGCAACAAGTGCCAACTAGGCCTCAACGAACTGGCACTTTGAAATTTTGTTGTATAATTTCAGGCTTTCTCTCGCCTTTACTTTATTTTTTTTTTTGCTAATACTTTGGTTATCACTTGTAGGGTTGTTCACTGACGTTGTCACTAACACTGGTTGCTTCTAGCTGCTCAAGCACGCCCTAAAAACACTAAGATTCTCGGAGCCTAGCGCTTGTGACCCACTACACTACGTTGTGTGTGTGTGTGTGTGTGTGTGTGTGTGTGTGTGTGTGTGTGTGTGTGTGTGTGTGTGTGTGTGTGTGTGTGTGTGTGTGTGTGCGTGTGTGTGGGTTTGTGAGTGTGTGGGTGTGTGAGTGTGTGGGTGTGTGTTCTCACTTAGCTGTGGTTGCAGGGGTCGATTCATAGCTCCTGTCCCCGCCTCTTCAACTGGCCGCTACTGGGCCACACTCCCTGCACCATGAGCGTTATCATACCTCTGCTTAAAGCTATGTATGGATCCTGCCTCCACTACATCGCTTCCCAAACTATTCCACTTCCTGACTACTCTGTGACTGAAGAAATACTTCCTAACATCCCTGTGATTCATTTGAGTCTTCAACTTCCAACTGTGTCCCCTTGTTGCTGTGTCCCATCTCTGGAACATTCTGCCTCTGTCCGCCTTGTAAATTCCTCTCAGTATTTTATATGTTGTTATCATGTCCACCCTATCTTTCCTGTCCTCCAGTGTCGTCAGGTCGATTTTCCTTAACCTCTCCTCGTAGGACATACCCCTTAGCTCTGGGACTAGTCTTGTTGCAAAGTTTTGCATTTTCTTTAGTTTCTTTACGTGCTTGGCTAGGTGTGGGTTCCAAACTGGTGCCGCATACTCCAATATGGGCCTAATGTACATGGTGTACAGGGTCCTGAACGATTCCTTATTAAGATGTCGGAATGTTGTTCTGAGGTTTGCCAGGCGCCCATATGCTGCAGCAGTTATTTGGTTGATGTGTGTGTGTGTGTGTGTGTGTGTGTGTGTGTGTGTGTGTGTGTGTGTGTGTGTGTGTGTACTCACCTATTGTGATTGTAGGGGTCGAGGCTTAGCTCATGGCCTGCCTCTTCAATTTTGCACCGTTATGGATGGAAAATTTTCACTTTTGTGGAATGTCTCTTCGCAGGTAAAACACGTTTGTGAGAAGTCTTGCAGATTCTTTTTGTTGACAAATGATTCTTGTGAGTAATTGGAATCATCTACCTTGGGGCTGGATCCCTTAAGATCTTCATAAGAATTATGAGCCTCAGTGTAGATATCAGAAACTTCAACAACCTTTTCAGTAGAAATGGATAAAGGACTGGCCATGAATTGGTCACCGATCAACAGGCTCATAATCCTGATTAATTCCCGCGATATCCATCCAGAAATCAAAGAATGATTCGAAAGTGGCAAAAATTCTGGAAAAGTTTCGAGGTAACATGTTAAAATTCCTTCCTGCAAGAGTTTTTTGTTTCCTGTGAAGTCTTATCTTATGACACTTTATCACATGGGACAAACCTGCATAAATATTTAAAGCAATACCAGAAAAAACATGCTTAATTTGACGAGGTTCCTGGAAACGTTGCCATAATAAAATGTCACAATAGTTGTACATATGACCTAACATTCCTAACCTTGTTGCCCAGGTACTTGTTGGTCATTCACACACAGTGGCAGAGTTTTCAAACTGAATAATATTCGATATGATTGATGTCTTCCCTTCTGTTAATGGCAGGTAGGTTTAGCCTGTTCACTCCCGTGATAAGTGGAGTCCAGTACACTTTTGTTAACTTTCTGTTCAGAAAAAAAAGTTTCTTTGTATTTACTTCAATTTCTCAAGTTCCATATTTCTCTGTTCGATATGGTCTTGAAGCGACTTTTGCTCTAAAGTTCGTTGTTCATCTTGTCCCTGAAGCTTACTTTACTCTAACTTTAATTATCCCTTTTCCCTTCCTTCTCGTCACTTGCTGAACGGTTTTGGATCCTTGCAGAAATGAAAGATTCTACGGCAGTTTCAGGAAAACCCATCTGGTGTTTAACCAAAACCTAAACCCTTCATAATGGACGAATAAACTAACTACATACAAAATAAAAAAAAGAAAAACATTTGGAAGGAACTACTTTCTTCTCCAAATTAAACAGAAAAAAACAATGGAGTTCCTTAACCATCCACTCTTTGTATTCTACTACAGTTTCCTCGATATTTAACACACAAGACTAAATGGAATGACAAGTCATCGGAAAACCCTGGGCCTCTATAGTAGTAGTAGTAGTAGTAATAATAATAATAATAATAATAATAATAATAATAATAATAATAATAATAATAATAATAATAATAATAATAATATTAATATTAATAATAATACTTTATTTTGACATGATACATAAAATAAACTTACGTTAGTAAGGCAATAACAGTACATATGGTCATTAGTTGAGTTACAATGAATACAAGAGACCTGAGTATTTTATTAGGTGAGGCTATATGACATTAATAAATCTTGTAGAGAAGACGTACAATTTTGACTATTAACCTCAGGCGGCCACAATGGTGCGATTAACATTTGAGATGAATACAGATATTGAGAGTAAGTATGTATCAATTATATTGATGAGAAACTTTTACTAATTTTATGATAGTAAGCAAATGCATGTACAGTTTTTACCTATGTATTTATGATGGGCTGGGATAGCTTAGGGAGATATCGTGCCTTTTAACTGTAGCTTTAAAAATGCTAGGAGAGTCAGTGATTCTGGAGATTTCTGGCATGGAGTTCCAGATTTTGGGACCTTTTATGTACAATGAGTTTTTGGAAAGATTTAGTCTGACACGGGGAATGTCAGAGATTTTTGTCTGCCTGGAGTCCACCTGGAGGTTATTCTGGGAATCAACGCCCCCGCGGCCCGGTCCACGACCAGGCCTCCCGGTGGATCAGGGTCTGATCAACCATGCTGTTACTGCTGGCCGCACGTAGTCCAACGTACGAACCACAGCCCGGCTGATCCGGCACCGACTTTAGGTATCTGTCCAGTTCCCTCTTGAAGGCAGCCAGGGGCCCATTGGTAATTCCCCTTATGCTTGGTGGGAGGCTGTCGAACAGTCTTGGGCCCCGGAAACTTATGGTGTTTTCTCTTAGTGTACCAATGGAGCCCCTACTTTTAATTGGGGATATTTTGCATCGCCTGACCAGTCTTTTACTTTCGTAGGGAGTGATTTCTGTGTGCAGATTCGGGACCATTCCTTCTAGGGTTTTCCAGGTGTAGATTATGATATATATCTCTCTCCTGCGTTCCAGCGAGTACAAGTCAAGTGCTTCCAAGCGTTCCCAGTAGTTGAGGTGTTTGATAGAACTTATACGTGCAGTGAAGGTTCTCTGTACATTCTCTAGATCTGCAATTTCACCTGCTTTGAACAGAGATGTTAATGTACAGCAGTTTTCCAGCCTAGAGAGAACAAGTGATTTGAAAAGGATCATCATTGGCTTGGCATCTCTCGTTTTGAACGTTCTCATTATCCATCCTATCATTTTCTTTGCACATGTGATCGTGGCACTGTTGTGATCCTTGAAAGTGAGGTCCTCAGACATTACCACTCCCAGGGCCCTTATATTATTTTTCCGCTCTATTGTATGGCCAGAGTTTGTAGTATACTCTGTTCTAGTTATTATCTCCTCCAGTTTTCCATAACAGAGTAGTTGGAATTTGTCCTCATTGAACATCATATTGTTTTCCGTTGACTACTGGGAAACTTGGTTTATATCTTCTTAGAAGTTAACCGTGTTCTCAATAAATGACACTCTCATGCATATCCTAGCATCGTCTGCAAAAGATGACACGGTGGGGTGGATTACATCTCTGTCTATGTCTGATATGAGGATGAGGAACAGGATGGGGGCTAGTGCTGTGCCTTTTGGAGCAGAGCTTTTCACTATGGCAGCTTCCGATTTAACTCTGTTGACCACTAGTCTTTGTGTTCGATTGGTTATGAAGTTGAAGATCCATCTCCCCACTTTGCCAGTTATTCCTTCAGGGCATATCTTGTGCGCTATTACGCCATGACCGCACTTGTCAAACGCTTTTGCAAAGTCTGTGTATATTACATCTGCATTCTGTTTTTCTTCCAGTGCATCCAAGACCATATCATAGTGATCCAGTAGTTACGAGAGGCAGGAGCGACCGTCTCTGAGCCCATGTTGCCCTGGATTGTGCAGTTTCTGGGAATCCAAGTGGTTTGCAATCATGCTTCTTAGCACTCTTTTAAAGATTTTTTTGATGTGGGACGTTAGAGCTATTGGTCTACCTTTATGGAGTGGGGCTATATCCGTTGTTTAAAGTGACTGTGGAATTTCACCCATGTCTAAGCTCCTTCTCCATAGTATACTTAGGGCACGTGAGAGAGGTTTCTTGCAGTTCTTAATGAACAAAGAGTTCCACTGGTCTGGGCCTGGGGCTGAGTGCATGGGCATGTTGTCAATGGCTTTTTAAAAGATTATCAGAGCTACGGTAATGTCGGAAATCTGGCATACATTGATGGAGTTTTGAGGCTCATTCATGAAGAAATCATTTGGATTGTCGATCCTCAGACTGGTTTGTGGCTCACTAAACACAGAGTCGTACTGGGATGTCAGTATTTCATTCATTTCCTTGTTGTCATATGTGTAAGTCCCATCTTGTCTGAACAAGGGCCCGATACTAGATGTGGTATATGCCTTGTTTCTGGCATATGAAAATAAATATTTCGAATTTCTTTCAATTTCACTAATCGCTTTAAGCTCCTCCTGTCTCTCCTGGTTCCTGTAAGAGTCGTTTAACTTAAGTTCGATACTTTCCACTTCCCTGGTCAGCGCTTCCTTCCGTGTATCTATGAATGCTATTGCAACTGTCAAGAAAGTGTTTCAGGTCGGAATTTATATTAGAATTGATTGTTCTGTAAATATAGGTTGCACAGAAATAATAATAATAATAATAATAATAATAATAATAATAATAATAATAATAATAATATCTTTATTTACTACAAGTACATGTACATGGTATACAAGCCTATATGACATCAGTGACACTACTACAGTGGAACCTCGGCTTACGAATTTAATCCATTCCGTGGACTTGTTCGTATCCTGATTTGTTCGTATGCTGGGTCAATTTTCCTCATTTAAATTAATTGAAATGAAATTAATTCGTTTCAGTTGAATTCCTGCTCTCAAGAGGAATGACAAAATAACCTTAATATCCAACTCTACGGCTTATTCATCAGTCACAATTCATCTAATATGACATAATAAACAATATAAATAACATAGAAACCTGATATACACTCTAGAATGAATAAAATATGTCATTTCGTGGACGGCGAGGGAGGAGGATTGTGGTCGCGAGAGTGGTCGCTATGTACAATTTTTAAGTTCATCTCACTACACTACGTACGTAGTCTGTGCTTATTAATGATTTCTTGCTTTAATTCCATGTAAATCATCCTCTTCTTCTCGCCATTGTCCTTTCCACTTGCTTTCTTAGGACCCATGGTTAGAAGAAAGAAATCTGACGAAATAACTGCACGAAACGTAAGGAAATCACGAGAATTCCTTGCACCACGAGGGTAACTCCGTAAGCACATATGTATCATGTGGGAGTTCGACACGTGGATTAGGTAAAGAAATACTCACGTAGGCTGGTAGTACGTATAATTACAGACAATGTGGGTAGAGCCCTAACAGCCGTTACCTAGTCTCTCTGCTCTCTCTCGTACAACTGACTGACTGTCCGCCCACACCTGGAGTTTACCTGGAGAGAGTTTCGGGGGTCAACGCCCCCGCGGCCCGGTCTGTGACCAGGCCTCCTGGTGGATCAGCGCCTGATCAACCAGGCTGTTGCTGCTGGCTGCACGCAAACCAACGTACGAGCCACAGCCCGGCTGATCAGGAACTGACTTTAGGTGCTTGTCCAGTGCCAGCTTGAAGACTGCCAGGGGTCTGTTGGTAATCCCCCTTATGTGTGCTGGGAGGCAGTTGAACAGTCTCGGTCCCCTGACACTTATTGTATGGTCTCTTAACGTGCTAGTGACACCCCTGCTTTTCATTGGGGGGATGGTGCATCGTCTGCCAAGTCTTTTGCTTTCGTAGTGAGTGATTTTCGTGTGCAAGTTCGGTACTAGTCCCTCTAGGATTTTCCAGGTGTATATAATCATGTATCTCTCCCTCCTGCGTTCCAGGGAATACAGGTTTAGAAACCTCAAGCGCTCCCAGTAATTGAGGTGTTTTATCTCCGTTATGATGAATGGTTTGAAAAACCGACAAGTTGAAGATTGAGACACATATGCAGCATATGGGAATCTTTATTCAGGAAACGTTTCGCCACACAGTGGCTTCATCAGTCCAATACAAAGAGGAAGGCGTAAGGAGAGGAGGAGAATGAGGTAATCAGTCCCTCAACCTGGAGTCGATGTGTTCAGTCCATCAATCTTGTAGAATGTACAGCATAGGGCCGTAGACGTGGCTTATATACTGTAGTGAGTTGACGTGAAGCAGATGGAGGCGGGGTCATAGTGGTACCATCCACTAGTCGAAGTAGGTCTTCGTCCAAAGGTTGAACAAGTGTTGAAGAATTCTTTGTAACAAGACCCCATGATGCTGCCGTGTCTGACAGTTGTGATGAATGGTTTGAAAAACCGACAAGTTGAAGATTGAGACACTTATGCAGCATATGGGAATCTTTATTCAGGAAACGTTTCGCCACACAGTGGCTTCATCAGTCCAATACAAAGAGGAAGGCGTAAGGAGAGGAGGAGAATGAGGTAATCAGTCCCTCAACCTGGAGTCGATGTGTTCAGTCCATCAATCTTGTAGAATGTACAGCATAGGGCCGTAGACGTGGCTTATATACTGTAGTGAGTTGACGTGAAGCAGATGGAGGCGGGGTCATAGTGGTACCATCCACTAGTCGAAGTAGGTCTTCGTCCAAAGGTTGAACAAGTGTTGAAGAATTCTTTGTAACAAGACCCCATGATGCTGCCGTGTCTGACAGTTGTGATGAATGGTTTGAAAAACCGACAAGTTGAAGATTGAGACACTTATGCAGCATATGGGAATCTTTATTCAGGAAACGTTTCGCCACACAGTGGCTTCATCAGTCCAATACAAAGAGGAAGGCGTAAGGAGAGGAGGAGAATGAGGTAATCAGTCCCTCAACCTGGAGTCGATGTGTTCAGTCCATCAATCTTGTAGAATGTACAGCATAGGGCCGTAGACGTGGCTTATATACTGTAGTGAGTTGACGTGAAGCAGATGGAGGCGGGGTCATAGTGGTACCATCCACTAGTCGAAGTAGGTCTTCGTCCAAAGGTTGAACAAGTGTTGAAGAATTCTTTGTAACAAGACCCCATGATGCTGCCGTGTCTGACAGTTGTGATGAATGGTTTGAAAAACCGACAAGTTGAAGATTGAGACACTTATGCAGCATATGGGAATCTTTATTCAGGAAACGTTTCGCCACACAGTGGCTTCATCAGTCCAATACAAAGAGGAAGGCGTAAGGAGAGGAGGAGAATGAGGTAATCAGTCCCTCAACCTGGAGTCGATGTGTTCAGTCCATCAGTCTTGTAGAATGTACAGCATAGGGCCGTAGACGTGGCTTATATACTGTAGTGAGTTGACGTGAAGCGAAACGTTTCCTGAATAAAGATTCCCATATGCTGCATAAGTGTCTCAATCTTCAACTAGTCGGTTTTTCAAACCATTCATCACAACTGTCAGACACGGCAGCATCATGGGGTCTTGTTACAAAGAATTCTTCAACACTTGTTCAACCTTTGGACGAAGACCTACTTCGACTAGTGGATGGTACCACTATGACCCCGCCTCCATCTGCTTCACGTCAACTCACTACAGTATATAAGCCACGTCTACGGCCCTATGCTGTACATTCTACAAGATTGATGGACTGAACACATCGACTCCATGTTGAGGGACTGATTACCTCATTCTCCTCCTCTCCTTACGCCTTCCTCTTTGTATTGGACTGATGAAGCCACTGTGTGGCGAAACGTTTCCTGAATAAAGATTCCCATATGCTGCATAAGTGTCTCAATCTTCAACTTGTCGGTTTTTCAAACCATTCATCACAACTGTCAGACACGGCAGCATCATGGGGTCTTGTTACAAAGAATTCTTCAACACTTGTTCAACCTTTGGACGAAGACCTACTTCGACTAGTGGATGGTACCACTATGACCCCGCCTCCATCTGCTTCACGTCAACTCACTACAGTATATAAGCCACGTCTACGGCCCTATGCTGTACATTCTACAAGATTGATGGACTGAACACATCGACTCCAGGTTGAGGGACTGATTACCTCATTCTCCTCCTCTCCTTACGCCTTCCTCTTTGTATTGGACTGATGAAGCCACTGTGTGGCGAAACGTTTCCTGAATAAAGATTCCCATATGCTGCATAAGTGTCTCAATCTTCAACTTGTCGGTTTTTCAAACCATTCATCACAACTGTCAGACACGGCAGCATCATGGGGTCTTGTTACAAAGAATTCTTCAACACTTGTTCAACCTTTGGACGAAGACCTACTTCGACTAGTGGATGGTACCACTATGACCCCGCCTCCATCTGCTTCACGTCAACTCACTACAGTATATAAGCCACGTCTACGGCCCTATGCTGTACATTCTACAAGATTGATGGACTGAACACATCGACTCCAGGTTGAGGGACTGATTACCTCATTCTCCTCCTCTCCTTACGCCTTCCTCTTTGTATTGGACTGATGAAGCCACTGTGTGGCGAAACGTTTCCTGAATAAAGATTCCCATATGCTGCATAAGTGTCTCAATCTTCAACTTGTCGGTTTTTCAAACCATTCATCACAACTGTCAGACACGGCAGCATCATGGGGTCTTGTTACAAAGAATTCTTCAACACTTGTTCAACCTTTGGACGAAGACCTACTTCGACTAGTGGATGGTACCACTATGACCCCGCCTCCATCTGCTTCACGTCAACTCACTACAGTATATAAGCCACGTCTACGGCCCTATGCTGTACATTCTACAAGATTGATGGACTGAACACATCGACTCCAGGTTGAGGGACTGATTACCTCATTCTCCTCCTCTCCTTACGCCTTCCTCTTTGTATTGGACTGATGAAGCCACTGTGTGGCGAAACGTTTCCTGAATAAAGATTCCCATATGCTGCATAAGTGTCTCAATCTTCATCTATCTCCGTTATGCGTGCCGTGAAAGTTCTCTGTACATTTTCTAGGTCGGCAATTTCACCTGCCTTGAAAGGTGCTGTTAGAGTGCAGCAATATTCCAGCCTAGATAGAACAAGTGACCTGAAGAGTGTCATCATGGGCTTGGCCTCCCTAGTTTTGAAGGTTCTCATTATCCATCCTGTCATTTTTCTAGCAGATGCGATTGATACAATGTTATGGTCCTTGAAGGTGAGATCCTCCGACATAATCACTCCCAGGTCTTTGACGTTGGTGTTTCGCTTTATTTTGTGGCCAGAATTTGTTTTGTACTCTGATGAAGATTTAATTTCCTCATGTTTACCATATCTGAGTAATTGAAATTTCTCATCGTTGAACTTCATATTGTTTTCTGCAGCCCACTGAAAGATTTGGTTGATGTCCGCCTGGAGCCTTGCAGTGTCTGCAATGGAAGACACTGTCATGCAGATTCGGGTGTCATCCGCAAAGGAAGACACGGTGCTGTGGCTGACATCCTTGTCTATGTCGGATATGAGGATGAGGAACAAAATGGGAGCTAGTACTGTGCCTTGTGGAACAGAGCTTTTCACCGTAGCTGCCTCGGACTTTACTCTGTTGACGACTACTCTCTGTGTTCTGTTAGTGAGGAAAATATAGATCCATCGACCGACTTTTCCTGTTATTCCTTTAGCGCGCATTTTGTGCGCTATTACGCCATGGTCACACTTGTCGAAGGCTTTTGCAAAGTCTGTATATATTACATCTGCATTCTTTTTGTCTTCTAGTGCATTTAGGACCTTGTCGTAGTGATCCAGTAGTTGAGACAGACAGGAGCGACCTGTTCTAAACCCATGTTGCCCTGGGTTGTGTAACTGATGGGTTTCTAGATGGGTGGTGATCTTGCTTCTTAGGACCCTTTCAAAGATTTTTATGATATGGGATGTTAGTGCTATTGGTCTGTAGTTCTTTGCTGGTGCTTTACTGCCCCCTTTGTGGAGTGGGGCTATGTCTGTTGTTTTTAGTAACTGAGGGACGACCCCCTGTCCATGCTCCCTCTCCATAGGATGGAAAAGGCTCGTGATAGGGGCTTCTTGCAGTTCTTGATGAACACAGAGTTCCATGAGTCTGGCCCTGGGGCAGAGTGCATGGGCATGTCATTTATCGCCTGTTCGAAGTCATTTGGCGTCAGGATAACATCGGATAGGCTTGTGTTAATCAAATTTTGTGGCTCTCTCATAAAAAATTCATTTTGATCTTCGACTCTCAGTCTGGTTAGCGGCTTGCTAAAAACTGAGTCATATTGGGACTTGAGTAGCTCACTCATTTCCTTGCTGTCATCTGTGTAGGACCCATCTTGTTTAAGTAGGGGCCCAATACTGGACGTTGTTCTCGATTTTGATTTGGCATAGGAGAAGAAATACTTTGGGTTTCTTTCGATTTCATTTATAGCTTTTAGTTCTTCCCGCGATTCCTGACTCCTAAAGGATTCTTTTAGCTTAAGTTCGATGCTTGCTATTTCTCTGACCAGTGTCTCCCTGCGCATTTCAGATATATTGACCTCTTTTAGCCGCTCTGTTATTCTTTTCCGTCGCCTGTAAAGGGAGCGCCTGTTTCTTTCTATTTTACATCTACTCCTCCTTTTTCTTAGAGGAATAAGCCTTGTGCATACATCGAGTGCCACCGAGTTAATCTGTTCTAGGCATAAGTTGGGGTCTGTGTTGCTTAGTATATCTTCCCAGCTTATATCGGTTAGGACTTGGTTTACTTGGTCCCACTTTATGTTTTTGTTATTGAAGTTGAATTTGGTGAATGCTCCCTCGTGACTAGTCTCATTTTGTCGGTCTGGGGCTCCACGCATACATGTCTGAACCTCAATTATGTTGTGATCTGAGTATATTGTTTTTGATATGGTGACATTTCTTATCAGATCATCATTGTTAGTGAAGATGAGGTCTAGTGTATTCTCCAGTCTAGTAGGCTCTATTATTTGCTGGTTTAAATTGAATTTTGTGCAGAGATTTAAAAGCTCGTGTGTGTGTGTTTTCATTAGAGCTGCCTCCTGGTGTTATTACTGCAACAATATTATTTGCTATATTCCTCCATTTTAGGTGCCTTAAGTTGAAATCCCCCAGGAGCAAGATGTTGGGTGCAGGAGCTGGAAGATTTTCCAGACAGTGGTCAATTTTTAACAGCTGTTCCTGGAATTGCTGGGATGTTGCATCCAGAGGCTTGTAGACTACCACAATGACTAGGTTTTGGTTCTCGACCTTTACTGCTAAAACTTCCACTACGTCATTTGAGGCATTAAGCAGTTCTGTGCAAACAAGTGACTCTGCAATGTACAGGCCAACCCCCCCCCTTTTGCCTGTTCACTCTGTCACATCTGTATAGGTTGTAACCTGGGATCCATATTTCGTTGTCCAAGTGATCCTTTATGTGGGTCTCAGTGAAAGCCGCGAACATTGCCTTTGCCTCTGCAAGCAGTCCACGGATGAAAGGTATTTTGTTGTTTGTTGCTGGCTTTAGACCCTGTATATTTGCAAAGAAGAATGTTATCGGACTGGTGGTATTGTTGGTACTGGGGAGGGGATTTTTTTTCCGGCATTAGTATCTGTATCTGTTGGTTTGGAGTGGAGGCCATCGACTGTGGTTCCACTGCAGGAATGACTGGATTTGGTGTACGATTTCTGCCATTTCCTGCCAGTTTTTTTTCCTTCCTGGCACTAAAAAGCCTCTCCCTCTTGAGTGGCTGTGGCTACCCAGGTTTTCCCATGGCCTGGATGTTTTGTATCTTTTTGTCCCCTTTAGATGGTATGCCTGGCAATTTAAGTTATAGCACAGTCTTTCCTGTACTGAAGAGGTACACATTTCAGGGTGAAAAAGCTTACATGAAGGGAGTTTGCATTTTCCTGTTGTCATATGGGCATGGCATTTTCTAGGGTGGTCATAGTTGCATGTCCCATCTGTTTTTCCAGATTTCCCATGCCAGCAGATACCAAGTGCATAGTATGTGCACAGGCTTGGTTTCCGCTTGCCTTGGGTTTCTGTGACTGTATTCCCTGTTTGTGCATGTTTCCCTGTCTTACTTCTATCCTCCCTAGCACCAACAATGGAGCTCCCACCAGTTGTTTTTGGTAATTTATCCTCACTATTGCTATTGGAGTCCTCTTGTTTGCTATTTCCTGCGGTATTTCTAGTTTGCAATATTGGTTTTATCTTATCTTTGACTACACTTGTTTCCCTACTATGGCTCCTGTCCCCTATGAGGTCATTTATATGTATTCCTTCCTGCGTATAATTCCCGACTACCTGGACAAAATCTCCAGCTTCACCATTACTGTCTCCCAGGACAGTATCTCCAGCTTCACCATTTCTGTCTCCCAGGACAGCACCTCCAGCTTCACCATTACTGTCTCCCAGGACAGCACCTCCAGCTTTACTATTACTGTCTCCCAGGACATCACCTCCAGCCTTACAGTTTGTGACTACATGGCGAGTATCAAGGGCAGTACCATTCAGCCCAGACTTTTTATGTTCCCATCTGTTGTAGAAAGCTTCCAGGTTTTCTATGAAAGCAGCTTTGATGTTGTCCTCTTTTAATACCCTTGTGATTTTAGTCCACAGATTTTCCTCATTTGGGCATACCCAAAAACACTTCTCTGTTTTAATACTGCTTGTAGCTAGTTCTGGGATATCTGCACAAGGGGCGTGACACCAATTTCCACAAAAATGACAATTTATCCATGTGGAAGCCCGTTTGTTTGACTGACCACAGACTACACACAGCTTCATAATGATTTGAATGGTTGATTTACTGCAATTCTACTAGCAACCTCTTGAATATTATATTAATAACCTTAAATGAAGCTCTAGCTATTTGTATTTCTGTTTCTAACTCTTTTTGTATATTGGACAGCTTACCGTCACGTTCCTGATTTTTAATGTTTGTGTTTATAAGGGTGCCTACAACCCCATCCGTTTACAGTCTGCTTTATTGTCCAACGAAACTGTTTGAAACCAGTCCCGGGTTCGGACCAGTCAAGGGTTCGGACCAGTCAAGGGTTCGGACCAGTCGATCTGCTCTGATCAGTGGGTCACTTATTTAAAACATACTGGTCGGTGATTTGAGCTAACACATGAAGGATCTACTGGAAATTATCTACCTGAGTAATATGTGATTTGACTGATACAAAAGTATAACTTGCGTGTTGAAGAGCCGGTGATATCCAGCAGCTCCTACAATGACGAACGGTCGACCTCCTTGTTTATCAATCGCTGTATCTGGCTTTTCTATTTTTTTTTTTTTTCCGTCTCCACCACAATAAATGCTATATTATCACTATAGTTGACTGGTGCAAATTTTGGAGGAAGGACGCTTTTTCTGTAGTAATAATTGCTTCTCGTTGTGTATATTGCGACCGCTGGTAACTACAGGTTATATGAAATTCACAGTAACGTCT
Source organism: Cherax quadricarinatus (assembly GCF_038502225.1). Taxonomy (NCBI): domain Eukaryota; kingdom Metazoa; phylum Arthropoda; class Malacostraca; order Decapoda; family Parastacidae; genus Cherax; species Cherax quadricarinatus. The sequence continues at coordinate 39,875,168 of NC_091292.1, forward strand.
CGTATTTCAAGAAAAAGAAACTAATGAAAGTCACTCCACTCCACTAAGTACCATTATAATACTGGTTAGTTGCTACTACAACACTGTATTCTGCTATTCACTGGTATCACTAGATTATATGCGAGTACACTAGCAAGCCAGGAAGATTATTAAAAACAGCTGACCTGTGGTAAGTTTCTGGCGACTTCTGGCACCTGCCTCTATAGGCTTATCACTTCATTTACAAATTCACCTGTTTTCAAATGACACTTTAGCCTTTATCATCAATATACTAGGGAGCCACTGTAGTATACACTATACACTATGTATACTCAATGTTATCAGGGAGACTTTCTTTCCTCTGACACGAAAAGTTCAATTATTAATATTTTTTTCCACACGGGACACAGGCCTATGATTCCCCTCTGGCAGTAAACTCTGCTAGGTAGTGCACACTAAATCTCCTTTTTTGACTCAGTATATAATGTTTTCCGCCCAAGATTGGTTCCAGGCGCTAGAGGGATGTATCGTATAGGATTGATGACACAAATTAAAGTTCTAGCACGTAAGAGCGACCGTGAAAACACGAGATAACCCGGAGCACAACGAGGCACGCTGACACTACTACTAATAATAATCATTATTATTATAACAACAATAATAATAATACAATATAATAATAATAACAATAAGGAGAAACTTCAAAAAACTGCCAGTAGTTGGCGCCACCATCAGCAAAACATTGGTAACCACTACTAGTACACTTTTCACCTGTCTAGAGTTAAGTAGTGTATTAGTATTAGGTTAAGTCTGCCCGAAATGTCTCAGCATGATAGAGGCTTTCTTTGCTCCAATCATATTATATGTAAACACACATTGTAACCTTTGCAAAGAAGTAAATATTTTATTTATTTGCTTAAGGAACCTTCCTTGAGGGGGAAGTTAGCATCCTGAAATTTCGTTTGTATCCAGAAGCAAACAATCGACTGAACGACGGTTCATATCCTGAAAAATTCGCATGGTGGGGCGTTCGTAAGCCGAGGTTCCACTGTATATAGAAAGCCCCTTGTTATGCTCAGCAGTTCGGGCAAATTAGGTCAGTGTCCCAGGATGCGACCCACACCAGTCGACTAACACCCAGGTACCCATTTCACTGATGGGGAACATAGACAACAGGTGGAAAAAAACACGCCCAGTGTTTCTACTCTCACTGGGAATCGAACCCAGACCCTTGCCGTGTGAAGCGAGAGCGTTAGCCACCAGGCCATGAGTGAATGTTTTGTGTAGTGAGTGGGGGGGGGTTTCTATCATTGGATTGTGTGATCATTCGCACTGCAACTTTTTGTTGTGTTATTATTGATTTTAGGTTGTTTTTCGTTGTGGAACCCCAGGCACAAATAGCATAGGTGAGGTATGGGAAGATCATTGAATAGTATAGTTTAAGTAATGTTGTTTGTGGTACATAGTAACGTATCTTTGAGAGGATGGCAACTGTTTTACCTTTTTTATTTGCTATGTGTTGGATATGAATGTTGAATTTCAGGTTGTTTTCAATGTGCATAACCAAGAATTTTTCATCATTATGTTTAGCAGTAAGGATGTTGTTAAGCGTAATGTTTATTTAGTTGATCCTCACTTGCTCTACTCCCAAACATAATGAGAAAGGTTTTGTCTACATTAGGTGTAAGTTTCTTGACAGTCAACCAGGTTGTTATTTTTGCGAGTTCTTCGTTAACAATAGTGTTAAGTGAGGTTAGATTTGGGTGGGAGATGACAAAAGTCGTGTCGTCAACAAAGAGAACAGCAATAAGTTGTGATAGGCTTGGAAGATCGTTTATGTATTACAGGAAAAGGAGGGGGTCCAAGAACGCTACCCGGCGGTACACCAGCGTCCAGGCGTCTTGCTGGGGAGGTTGTGTCCTTGGCAGAGACGTATTGCTTTCTATTATTAAGGTAGGACTTGATAAATGCATGTGCGTGGCCTCTTATACCGTAATGATCAAGCTTGTGGAGCAGGATGCTGTGATCTACTGTATCAAAAACGGGTATTCCAAGTGGGTATCCAAGCGGGTATTCATTTCTTCCAGTGCTGTGTAAAGTAGGTCTAGCAGCTTTATTATTGTGTTATTTGTGTTTTTGTTTCTCTTGAAGCCAAGCTGGCAGAGGTTGAGGATGTTTTTGTGATGTTATGAAGGAGTATAACCTTTTGTGTGAGTTTCTCAAAGATTTTGGAAAGTAAAGGCAAGTTTGATATTAGCCTATAAATGTTTACATCTGTTGGGTCACCACCTTTGTGTATTGGTGTAATCCTTGCTTATTTGAGTGATGCCGGGAAAGTGTTGGTTTCTTATGACTTGTTGAAAAGTAATGCAATGGTGGGTGAAAGGATTAGGGCCGCTTGTTTATGCAGTAATGGTGGTACTTGGGTTTCATTTCCTGATTTGCTTTTTAGAGAGCTAAAAATCATGGTAACCTCAGTGGGCTCTGTTGATGTTAGATAGAGGAATGTTGGGAAGTTTCCATCTAGATAATCATTAGATTGGTCATTGGTAATTGGAATTTTACCGGCGAGATTTGATCCTATGGTTGAGAAGAAATTATTTAACTTGTTAACTGTATCAATAGGCTGGAGTTTCGGTTCGTTTGGTTTAGTTAGTACAATATTATTAACTGTTCAGTTTGTGGAACCCAGGATCTGAGAGACTGCCCTCTAGGTCTTTTATATATCTCCTCTTGTTTCAGTGAATCTATTAGAATAGTATAGTTACTTAGACTTTTTGATTAATGTAGTGAGGACTGACATATAGTGTTTGTTAAACTGTTTAGGTATTAAGCCCCTTCTATATTGTTTCTCATATTGATAGACCATAGGATGGTGTTAGTAAGCCATGGACAACTTAGACCTTTATTGGTGATCAGTTTAGTTTTTATGGGACAATCTTTGTTACATAGTCTTTGAATTTTGTTTAGAAATACCTCTCCACATTCATCGACACCAGCGGCGTTGGAAAATTTTGTAGGCCAGTCCAATGAGTTTAGTTCTGCAATGAAGTTACTTATCGAAGCCTCATCATGGAGTCGAAAGAACTTATTATATTCCATTGGTTGCGTACAAATGTTTGTTAGGAGGAAAGTTGGGTAGTGGTGTAGGGTCTCTTCCTACAAATCACGACAAGCCTAAAAGTGACATGACGAAAGATGCAAAATGCTGTTACCTGTCCCGGCTTACCAGCCAAATCATGCGAATTCAAAAACAAAATTTTGCTCACCACTTCGTTCAGATACAGTGGACCCCCGGTTAACGAACTTTTTTCATTCCAGTAGTATGTTCAGGTGCCAGTACTGACCGAATTTTTTCCCATAAGGAATATTGTGAAGTAGATTAGTCCATTTCAGACCCCCAAACATACACGTACAAACGCACTTACATAAATACACTTACATAATTGGTCGCATTTGGAGGTGATCGTTAAGCGGGGGTCCACTGTACTTGTGTAGAGAAGGCAGTGACTCGATGGTGGTAACGCTGTGCTGTCTCAGCTCCAAAGATCCTGTTGTTAGTGTGAAGTGTAACGACTTGATCCTCTTTAATATTTCTAATACTGTGACAGTTCTTAGGAAAAGTAAAGATGCAAAACACATAGGCTACTTGCTACGCTCTTAATGCTACACTTTATCACAGAACTTAATTGCTAGTTTGGTTGTAATTTTTTCACTTCACTTTTCACTCATTTTTGCCTTTCTCTCCACGCTTTCCTCACTTTCATCTGCAGGGAGTTTCAATAAAAACCTGTCCAAGGAGGTTAATTTCATCCTCCCTTACAGAATGTTTCGGAAATGAGTTAGGCAAGTGCCATTAAATAGCGCCGATGCACAACAACTTGCAATTTTCTCTGGATGTTTCCTTTCAATAAACTCTGAAAGTCTCTCCCAGATTCCCAAAATTTCCTTTATCTCACTTGTAGAAATAACCTCCTCCACATCTCGCTCCATGGTACAAATTTCCGGCAAAACTTCCATATGATGCTGCATATGTAGTTCATCTAATTTCTCCGTCGTCAATTCCTCGGAGTGCTTCTCGATGAGCTCGTTCACATCTTCAGCCACCTCCACGCCCTTGGACTATCCGAGGGACACAATCTCCTCCACTACTGCCATTTTGGGTTCGAATCCTTTGAAGTCTCTTTCAGACACAACCTCAAGCCACAGCTTCTTCCACGCAGAGGTCAAGGTCCTCCATGTAACACCCTGCCAGGCCATATCTATAATGTAGATGAATGGTTCAGAGAACCGACATGTTGATAAATTAGACACATGTGCAACTCTTGGGTACATTTATTGAGAAAACGTTTTGCCACACAGTGGCTTCATCAGTCCATCCGTAGGAGAAACGTTTCGCCACACAGTGGCTTCATCAGTCCATACGTAGGAGAAACTTCAAGTTTCTCCTACGTATGGACTGATGAAGCCACTGTGTGGCGAAACGTTTCCTCAATAAAGATACCCAAGAGTTGCACATGTGTCTAATTTATCAACATGTCGGTTCTCTGAACCATTCATCTACAAACCTGTCAGACACTGCAACTTCTTGGGATCTTAATACTTAGGAATTCTTTGCTTGCCTAATTCTTGGGCATGACCTACTTCCGCATTGAACAAATGTGACACCACCTATGACTGCTGCACCTCTCCTGCGATACGGTTTATAAGCTGCTTCTCCGCTCATATGCCGTATTCTATTCAAGATTGATGGACTGAACACATCGACTCAAGGTTGAGGGACTGATTACCTCATTCTCCTCCTGTTCTTCAAGTTTCTCCTACGTATGGACTGATGAAGCCACTGTGTGGCGAAACGTTTCCTCAATAAAGGTACCCAAGAGTTGCACATGTGTCTAATTTATCAACATATCAATAATTCTGAGGCGTATCACGATGTTATAGTGGTCCTTCCAGAACTCTCGAAGGGTCAAGTTTATGATCTCCATCATGTCAAAGTAGCGGCTGAACAGGTGCTTGGTGAAGAGCTTCTTGAAATTAGAAATCACCTGCTGGTCCATGGGCTGCAGGATAGGGGTGATGTTGGGTGGAAGGTAAAGAACCTTCATAAACTTGAACTCTTCGAGGATGTTGTCTTCGAGCTTCGGTGGGTGAGCAGGTGCATTGTCCAGGACGAGAAGGATTTGCAAGGGTAGGTTATTTTCCTGTTGATACTTCTTAATGGCAGGACGAAAAACCAGGTTTACCCACTCCACAAAGAACTTCCTGGTGACCCAGGCCTTCGGGTTTGCCCTCCATATAACCTGCAGTTTTTCTTTTAGAATCTTATGCGACTTAAAGGCTCTGGAGTTTTCCAAATGATATGGTGGCCCGGTGACCTGGTGGCTAAAGCTCCCGCTTCACACACGGAGGGCCCGGGTTCGATTCCCGATGGGTGGAAGCATTTCGACACGTTTCCTTACACCTCTTGTCCTGTTCACCTAGCAGCAAATAGGTACCTGGGTGTTAGTCGACTGGTGTGAGTCGCATCCTGAGGGACAAGATTGAGGACCCCAGTGGTATTAAGTTAGACAGTCCTCGATGACGCACTGACTTTCTTGGGTTATCCTGGGTGGCTAACCCTCCGGGGTTAAAAATCCGAACGAAATCTTATCTTATCTTACCAGCAGCGGCTTGATCTTGCAGTCACCACTAACATTGACGCACAGTGCGAAGGTTAACCTATCCTTCATGAGTTGGTGGCCTTGCATCTTCTCCTCTGCATTTATGTAAGTCCTCCTTGGCATCTTCCAGAAGACTTCACATCAGAGCACAGTCCCTCACCATGCCTGATGACAGTGAATGCCGCTCCTTCTTTTAAAAATGTCGAACCAGCCCCGACTGGCTTTAAACAACTTTTCCAATGACTCGGCCACCGAAGTGCCTAGGGTATCCTGCAGCAAATCAGCGTAAATGCCTCATGCCTTCTCGCAGAGGATATCCTCAGTCACGGTATGTTGCAACCCCTGAATGGGTTACAATGATTATTATGTATATATAATGTATATTATCTTTTCATATAATTTTATATTGCTTATATTTGCGATAATAGCGATAATAGGAGAGTTATTAAATGGAGAGGTAGAGGTATTGGGAAGATGGAAGGAATATTTTGAGGAATTGTTAAATGTTGATGAAGATAGGGAAGCTGTGATTTCGTGTATAGGGCAAGGAGGAATAACATCTTGTAGGAGTGAGGAAGAGCCAGTTGTGAGTGTGGGGGAAGTTCGTGAGGCAGTAGGTAAAATGAAAGGGGGTAAGGCAGCCGGGATTGATGGGATAAAGATAGAAATGTTAAAAGCAGGTGGGGATATAGTTTTGGAGTGGTTGGTGCAATTATTTAATAAATGTATGGAAGAGGGTAAGGTACCTAGGGATTGGCAGAGAGCATGCATAGTTCCTTTGTATAAAGGCAAAGGGGATAAAAGAGAGTGCAAAAATTATAGGGGGATAAGTCTGTTGAGTGTACCTGGTAAAGTGTATGGTAGAGTTATAATTGAAAGAATTAAGAGTAAGACGGAGAATAGGATAGCAGATGAACAAGGAGGCTTTAGGAAAGGTAGGGGGTGTGTGGACCAGGTGTTTACAGTGAAACATATAAGTGAACAGTATTTAGATAAGGCTAAAGAGGTCTTTGTGGCATTTATGGATTTGGAAAAGGCGTATGACAGGGTGGATAGGGGGGCAATGTGGCAGATGTTGCAAGTGTATGGTGTAGGAGGTAGGTTACTGAAAGCAGTGAAGAGTTTTTACGAGGATAGTGAGGCTCAAGTTAGAGTATGTAGGAAAGAGGGAAATTTTTTCCCAGTAAAAGTAGGCCTTAGACAAGGATGTGTGATGTCACCGTGGTTGTTTAATATATTTATAGATGGGGTTGTAAGAGAAGTAAATGCGAGGGTCTTGGCAAGAGGCGTGGAGTTAAAAGATAAAGAATCACACACAAAGTGGGAGTTGTCACAGCTGCTATTTGCCGATGACACTGTGCTCTTGGGAGATTCTGAAGAGAAGTTGCAGAGATTGGTGGATGAATTTGGTAGGGTGTGCAAAAGAAGAAAATTAAAGGTGAATACAGGAAAGAGTAAGGTTATGAGGATAACAAAAAGATTAGGTGATGAAAGATTGAATATCAGATTGGAGGGAGAGAGTATGGAGGAGGTGAACGTATTCAGATATTTGGGAGTGGACGTGTCAGCGGATGGGTCTATGAAAGATGAGGTGAATCATAGAATTGATGAGGGAAAAAGAGTGAGTGGTGCACTTAGGAGTCTGTGGAGACAAAGAACTTTGTCCTTGGAGGCAAAGAGGGGAATGTATGAGAGTATAGTTTTACCAACGCTCTTATATGGGTGTGAAGCGTGGGTGATGAATGTTGCAGCGAGGAGAAGGCTGGAGGCAGTGGAGATGTCATGTCTGAGGGCAATGTGTGGTGTGAATATAATGCAGAGAATTCGTAGTTTGGAAGTTAGGAGGAGGTGCGGGATTACCAAAACTGTTGTCCAGAGGGCTGAGGAAGGGTTGTTGAGGTGGTTCGGACATGTAGAGAGAATGGAGCGAAACAGAATGACTTCAAGAGTGTATCAGTCTGTAGTGGAAGGAAGGCGGGGTAGGGGTCGGCCTAGGAAGGGTTGGAGGGAGGGGGTAAAGGAGGTTTTGTGTGCGAGGGGCTTGGACTTCCAGCAGGCATGCGTGAGCGTGTTTGATAGGAGTGAATGGAGACAAATGGTTTTTAATACTTGACGTGCTGTTGGAGTGTGAGCAAAGTAACATTTATGAAGGGATTCAGGGAAACCGGCAGGCCGGACTTGAGTCCTGGAGATGGGAAGTACAGTGCCTGCACTCTGAAGGAGGGGTGTTAATGTTGCAGTTTAAAAACTGTAGTGTAAAGCACCCTTCTGGCAAGACAGTGATGGAGTGAATGATGGTGAAAGTTTTTCTTTTTCGGGCCACCCTGCCTTGGTGGGAATCGGCCGGTGTGATATAATATAGCTAAATCGCAAATGTATGACTTTATATTATTATTTGACTGTTATATTGTTATTTAGCTTATGTTGTTAGGATGTTTATAAAATGTGCTCAGTTAGTCTTGATTGTCAAACTACTGTAATTATCGCTTGTCGCTCGTTATACTGCCGGCTTCTGAGCTGCAGTTGTCCACGTAGCTATCACGTGATCGAGGGGGGGGTGTCCTCACCTCTCGTAAAATATTCAGTCTGCTGGAGACTCGCTTGCTGGTTGGACAGATTGTCTGTCTCATTATTCTTGTTAGTTCTGTAGAACTTTGTTCACAGAACATTGTAAAGACTTAGTGATTTTCGACGTTGTACTGAGGTTGTGTGTCACATAGACACTCTGAGTATCTCAGGTCCTTAGCTATAGCTTCTGACCTAATTTTGTACTGGTTTCTGTGCATTGTCACAGTCGCGTTTTCCTATGCTGAACGTAGATTCAGTATTATGGGAGTTTTGTAACTTTTGTGGAGGATCTGCAGATGGTCCCTACTTAGTGTCGTTATATTATCTCCCAGTTCCTGATTCTGTGTCGCAGTCGCTTGATATTGCATTGCTATTGGGCTTAGCATTCTTTGTTGTTCAAGCAGACTGTTCGGGTTGCCAGTCGGTCAAGAAGTTAGTTTATTTGAGGACTTTGTCAGTCACTTGTTTAAGTCTTATTCGAGTCTTGAGACATAGCTAACTACTTAAGAGCACTTACACGCATACACACACTTGTACATATTTGTAATATCTTATTAAATGTTAATGTACCTGACGGTACTTGAGAATTATAAATGTGATATGTGCTTTCAGCACAATAATATTGAACTCGAGAGATTGATTTTATTTTGATTGCTGTGATTTAATTTACTTTGATAATATACCTCTAGACAACTTATAGACTTAATAAATTTATTAAATTTTAATTTCTCTAGTTAGTAGCCTACCAGTTGTAATCCTAAAGCACTATTGAACCATACTGAATTTCAATGGATAATTGGACAAGGATACTGACTACTTGTTACGAAAACCCAGTAACAGGCTGGATGCTAGAAGGGCAGTCCTTTCTAGTATTCACTGGAGATCTCTAAGCTTTTAGAATCGCGTTTTTTGTAACAAATGGGGGCCTGTCCGGGATGCTCTTGATCCAAGGTGTTGGAGAAATTGTCCAGTTTGACATACTAGTAAATCTATGATCAAACACTTTGAAAGAAAGAAACCCAAAGTATTTCTTCTCCTATGCCAAATCAAAATCGAGAACAACGCCCAGTATTGGGCCCCTACTTAAACAAGATGGGTCCTACACAGATGACAGCAAGGAAATGAGTGAGCTACTCAAGTCCCAATATGACTCAGTTTTTAGCAAGCCGCTAACCAGACTGAGAGTCGAAGATCAAAATGAATTTTTTATGAGAGAGCCACAAAATTTGATTAACACAAGCCTATCCAATGTTATCCTGACGCCAAATGACTTCGAACAGGCGATAAATGACATGCCCATGCACTCTGCCCCAGGGCCAGACTCATGGAACTCTGTGTTCATCAAGAACTGCAAGAAGCCCCTATCACGAGCCTTTTCCATCCTATGGAGAGGGAGCATGGACACGGGGGTCGTCCCTCAGTTACTAAAAACAACAGACATAGCCCCACTCCACAAAGGGGGCAGTAAAGCAACAGCAAAGAACTACAGACCAATAGCACTAACATCCCATATCATAAAAATCTTTGAAAGGGTCCTAAGAAGCAAGATCACCACCCATCTAGAAACCCATCAGTTACACAACCCAGGGCAACATAGGTTTAGAACAGGTCGCTCCTGTCTGTCTCAGCTACTGGATCACTACGACAAGGTCCTAAATGCACTAGAAGACAAAAAGAATGCAGATGTAATATATACAGACTTTGCAAAAGCCTTCGACAAGTGTGACCATGGCGTAATAGCGCACAAAATGTGCGCTAAAGGAATAACAGGAAAAGTCGGTCGATGGATCTATAATTTCCTCACTAACAGAACACAGAGAGTAGTCGTCAACAGAGTAAAGTCCGAGGCAGCTACGGTGAAAAGCTCTGTTCCACAAGGCACAGTACTAGCTCCCATCTTGTTCCTCATCCTCATATCCGACATAGACAAGGATGTCAGCCACAGCACCATGTCTTCCTTTGCAGATGACACCCGTATCTGCATGACAGTGTCTTCCATTGCAGACACTGCAAGGCTCCAGGCGGACATCAACCAAATCTTTCAGTGGGCTGCAGAAAACAATATGAAGTTCAACGATGAGAAATTTCAATTACTCAGATATGGTAAACATGAGGAAATTAAATCTTCATCAGAGTACAAAACAAATTCTGGCCACGAAATAGAGCGAAACACCAACGTCAAAGACCTGGGAGTGATTATGTCGGAGGATCTCACCTTCAAGGACCATAACATTGTATCAATCGCATCTGCTAGAAAAATGACAGGATGGATAATGAGAACCTTCAAAACTAGGGAGGCCAAGCCCATGATGACACTCTTCAGGTCACTTGTTCTATCTAGGCTGGAATATTGCTGCACTCTAACAGCACCTTTCAAGGCAGGTGAAATTGCCGACCTAGAAAATGTACAGAGAACTTTCACGGCGCGCATAACGGAGATAAAACACCTCAATTACTGGGAGCGCTTGAGGTTTCTAAACCTGTATTCCCTGGAACGCAGGAGGGAGAGATACATGATTATATACACCTGGAAAATCCTAGAGGGACTAGTACCGAACTTGCACACGAAAATCACTCACTACGAAAGCAAAAGACTTGGCAGACGATGCACCATCCCCCCAATGAAAAGCAGGGGTGTCACTAGCACGTTAAGAGACCATACAATAAGTGTCAGGGGCCCGAGACTGTTCAACTGCCTCCCAGCACACATAAGGGGGATTACCAACAGACCCCTGGCAGTCTTCAAGCTGGCACTGGACAAGCACCTAAAGTCAGTTCCTGATCAGCCGGGCTGTGGCTCGTACGTTGGTTTGCGTGCAGCCAGCAGCAACAGCCTGGTTGATCAGGCGCTGATCCACCAGGAGGCCTGGTCACAGACCGGGCCGCGGGGGCGTTGACCCCCGAAACTCTCTCCAGGTAAACTCCAGGTACTTTCCTAATCTGAAGACTTTGAGTTTAGTCTTGTACAACATACCAGGTGGATGTATGTACCTGACTGAGTCTCTTGATCCAAGGAGATGGAAATACTGTTTATGAGCTCTAGCTCTAAGACAACCAACACTAAAATTCCTATTAGGATTATAGTTTCCCATAATCACTCTCTCGTAGTACAATTATTTTCGTGATGTATGCCAAAGTGAAACAGTTAATTGATACTCTGACTTTGTCTGAGTTAAGTACATTAAAACTTCAGACTTGTTGGCAAGTAGCCAAATATCTCGGTGTGACGTATAACAGGAATTACACCGCAGAAACTGTCAGAGCATTAATTAAAGATATATTGTTTCCTGCTCATACAGAGATGTCTGATTATGATTCAGATTCAGAAAGTCTAGTGTCACAATTAGGAAGTATGGCTCTATTTGAAGTTGAAGAAAGAGCAACTAGAGCAGAAGTGAGCCTAGTGTCTGAGCCTAGTGTAGCTCAGTTCTCGCTCACACCTTCCCGCCTCACTGACGCTATAGTACAGAGTATAGCTGTTAGTATGACACAGCCTAATACTAGTACAGTGTATACTACACCTGTATTTACTTATCCTAGACCAGATCTAGACACTCTAGAGACGGCTGGACCAAGTGTCCGACCTAAGGACCGTCCAGACCATGTTAATTTCCCTACTCCTCCATTACCTACTGGTCCTATCTCTCAGGAACAGTTTGAGAGGTTTGAACGCCTCATTATGTTGCAGACTGCACAAATAGAGGCACAGAGGAGATTGAACGAAGAAGATTTCCAAAGAGAAAATGTTCGTCTGTTAAGACAACAGACTGATAGATCACAGGACACATTTAATGTGCAGAAAGCTGCATCTATGGTTCCTAAGTTTTTTGAAAGTGACTTAGACACATATTTTGATGTGTTTGAGAACCAGGCTCGTGCTATGAACTGGCCACATAAGCACTGGGCAACATTGCTGCATACTGCTTTGACGGGAAGAGCTCAAACCTGTACTGCAGCTTTGCCATTTGCTAAGTACATTAGTTATGACGCTGTCAAACAAACTATTCTAGAGACATATAACTTGTTACCTGTAAGTTATCAGAGAGCATTTCGTACGTTACAACGACGACAAGATCAAACTTGTGTAGAGTTTGCTCGTGAGAAAAAAGTTGCATTTCAGAGGTGGTGTAGAGCTGCTAAATGTAACAACTATGACAGCCTTGTTCAGTTGTTACTACATGAAGAGTTTAACAACTGTATGCCTGCTGACATACAAGAATATCTGATCGATCATACTACCTCAGATATTCTGGAAACTGCAGCATTAGCAGACAATTACGAGATTTCTCACAAATTTGTACGTACTGAAACACAAAGAAACAAGGTAACTAAAAATTGTCCTAGAAGTTGGCAACCTAAATCAGCTGCTCATTGCCGGCCTGATGTACCTGCTACTGTAACTTCTCGTACCTTTACCTGGAGTTTACCTGGAGAGAGTTCCGGGGGTCAACGCCCCCGCGGCCCGGTCTGAGACCAGGCCTCCTGGTGGATCAGAGCCTGATCAACCAGGCTGTTGCTGCTGGCTGCACGCAAACCAACATACGAGCCACAGCCCAGCTGATCCGGAAAGCTCACAATCCTGAATCTGTCTCTGTGGCTAGACAGAAATCTGATATCGAGAAGAAGAAAGTTAAATGTACCTATTGTAACAGAAAAGGACATACTAGAGAGTATTGCTATAAGTTAGAAAGAGATGCGAGATACAGTCGTGCGGCTGGCGCCCCCACACAAGTCGTATCCTCTTCCGAGCAACAAAGGCACCAAAATCCTAGCAATTCCTCTTATCCTACTGTTTTAGATAATGTTACTCAGGATAGATGACTAGCGTCAGAAAGTGTATCTGACGAAAAGATTCGTTCAGCGATGAGTCCTTACTTTTCGAGAGATAAAGTAGGATTTGACGAATCACATCTAACTGAGATAATTTCTTTCAGAGACACTGGCAGTTATCTCACGTTATTAAGAGAAGATGTACTGCCCATAACTGACGATACCTATACCAAGATAGATGTATTGTTAGAAGCCTATGGAGGGGCTGTTATAAAAGTGCCTCTGCACAAAGTTTATATTGAAACAAGCTATTATACTGGTTATATTTCAGTGGGTATATCCAGTGGTGTATTTCCCATCAGGTCAGTGGACTTGTTGATAGGGAACGATATGCTTCATGCTGGTATATGTAAAGAACCACTTGTGATTGATAATAACACTGATGATATTTATGCCATTGAAGCTTGTAGAGAGAAACCTATTTTATTTCCTCTCAGCGCAATTACTAGAGCTATGTCAAAGATTCAACAACCATCCTTGTCTCCTGTTGAGTTAGTGGATGACAATGATTTGGGTTTGAATATGTTGTTTAGTGACGCTCTGTGCCCAGGGTCATTAACACTGACTCCCCCCGGTCATCAACCTAGTCAGGACACACCTGACGTTAAATTTCTTACTCGTGATGATTTAATCAAGCATCAGTTTGTTGATCAGTCACTGGAAAGACTGAGAGATATAGCAGTTACTGAGAGTGAAGCAAAGGATCTCGATAATTGTTACTATTATAGTAATGGTGTACTGATGGAGGAAACTATATGTAAGTTGTCAGCTGATAGTGTTTCCAACACAGTCAAGCATCTAGTAGTGTTACCAGTTACATTTCGTGAACAAGCCATTGATTTTGCTCACAATAGTCCCATAGGAGGACATTTGGGTGTCGAGAAGACACTCGGTAAACTGGCAAAGCATTTTACTTGGCCAAAGATGAAGGAAACAGTAGCTGATCATGTGCGACGTTGCCAAGTGTCAAGTGACAGGCAAGCCAGCACACACACCTCCACCTACACCTCGCACTATGAGCTCTAGTAGCAAAGTTCAGTTCACCTGGACTAGAGATTGTTCAGACTCGTTCAAAAGGTTGAAGCATCTGCTTTCCTCTGCTCCTGTGTTGAAGAGTCCTAATTTCAATCTTCCCTTCTTTTTACATATAGATGCGAGTGGCTATGCAGTGGGTGCTGTGCTGCTCCAACAGTCAACATCCACTGATATTCTCCATCCTATATGTTATTATTCATCTAAGCTTAAACGACACCAGAAAAATTATGCCACTATTGAGAAAGAGGCTCTAGCTCTTGTGGTGTCATTGGAACATTTTGACGTGTATTTGGGCACTTCCCCATTTAAAATTAACGTTTTTTCAGACCACAATCCACTCACCTACATAAACACCATGAAAAGTAAAAATGCTAGGATCATGAGGTGGGCCCTCAGAATCCAACCTTATTCTATTAGCATAAAACACATAAGTGGTCATTGTAATGTAATTGCTGACGCTCTGTCTCGTCCTTAATAATTATCAGTTACATTAAATTAACGTAATTTTATGCCCAAATACCTTTTGTTACTTGCTATGTCAAATTCATTAAAGTAACTTAATCCCTCCAGCCCATATTAACTATATATACTCATGTCATGTCTAATTATTATGTTTATATATTCACAGTATTGGGTGTAAGGAGACAAGCTGAGTGTTGAGTGAGTAGTGTGGTGCGGGTGAGGTACTGCGTGACGCAACACTGTCCTGCCGCAGACCCCCCCCCCTTCACTACACACCTTAAGCTGTTTCATACTCAGATGTTCATACTGCCTCGCATTCCACAACTACTACTTAAGAGTGGAATGCAGTCTCCTCTACTATGATCAGGCCTCAACGTGCCCTCCTTGTCAGCGCTATCCAGTCTCTACACTGATGTACATAACCACGAGTATGAAGAGATACGATACTGTGTACTGCCCTAAAACTAGGGACATATCCTAGTGATGGACGCTGTGAAATTGTAGAGGTGCTTGGCACAAGAGACATTCATTAATATTTATTTTGATAATAATATTGATATGAGTAACCAGAAATAATGTGAAAGACATTCATGCAACTCCTAGTGCGACCCTCTGTCGTGTTGGGGGGGTGTTGCAACCCCTGAATGGGTTACAATGATTATGTATATATAATGTATATTATCTTTTCATATAATTTTATATTGCTTATATTTGCGATAATAGCTAAATCACAAATGTATGACTTTATATTATTATTTGACTGTTATATTGTTATTTAGCTTATGTTGTTAGGATGTTTATAAAATGTGCTCAGTTAGTCTTGATTGTCAAACTACTGTAATTATCGCTTGTCGCTCGTTATACTGCCGGCTTCTGAGCTGCAGTTGTCCACGTAGCTATCACGTGATCGAGGGGGGGGTGTCCTCACCTCTCGTAAAATATTCAGTCTGCTGGAGACTCGCTTGCTGGTTGGACAGATTGTCTGTCTCATTATTCTTGTTAGTTCTGTAGAACTTTGTTCACAGAACATTGTAAAGACTTAGTGATTTTCGACGTTGTACTGAGGTTGTGTGTCACATAGACACTCTGAGTATCTCAGGTCCTTAGCTATAGCTTCTGACCTAATTTTGTACTGGTTTCTGTGCATTGTCACAGTCGCGTTTTCCTATGCTGAACGTAGATTCAGTATTATGGGAGTTTTGTAACTTTTGTGGAGGATCTGCAGATGGTCCCTACTTAGTGTCGTTATATTATCTCCCAGTTCCTGATTCTGTGTCGCAGTCGCTTGATATTGCATTGCTATTGGGCTTAGCATTCTTTGTTGTTCAAGCAGACTGTTCGGGTTGCCAGTCGGTCAAGAAGTTAGTTTATTTGAGGACTTTGTCAGTCACTTGTTTAAGTCTTATTCGAGTCTTGAGACATAGCTAACTACTTAAGAGCACTTACACGCATACACACACTTGTACATATTTGTAATATCTTATTAAATGTTAATGTACCTGACGGTACTTGAGAATTATAAATGTGATATGTGCTTTCAGCACAATAATATTGAACTCGAGAGATTGATTTTATTTTGATTGCTGTGATTTAATTTACTTTGATAATATACCTCTAGACAACTTATAGACTTAATAAATTTATTAAATTTTAATTTCTCTAGTTAGTAGCCTACCAGTTGTAATCCTAAAGCACTATTGAACCATACTGAATTTCAATGGATAATTGGACAAGGATACTGACTACTTGTTACGAAAACCCAGTAACAGGCTGGATGCTAGAAGGGCAGTCCTTTCTAGTATTCACTGGAGATCTCTAAGCTTTTAGAATCGCGTTTTTTGTAACACGGTATCTCCTGCGAGCTGCTTCTTCATCAACCACATCAGCAGCTTCCCCATCTTTTAATGGACAGAGGTCTGCAGCTTAGAAATTATTGTAACGCCCTTGGCTGGTGCCATAGCCTTTATCAACTCCTGTTTTAGTATCGTACATATCATAGAAGTACTGGTACTGCCTGGCCAAGTCCACAACCAGCACACCTCACTTGTGTTTATCTATGATTTCATTCTTTAATTCAATGGATATCATTCTCTTTTTCTTCTCATCAGTGTCTTTTGCACTTACTTTCTTAGGACCCATGGTTAGAAAAAAGAAATTTGGCAACATAACTGCACAAAACGCAAGCACAACACAAAAGACATATTTTCACGGCGAGGTAAACACGTGCACTGCTGAGCGGATGTTGTGGCGTTCACCGTGACAACAAGTGGCGTGGAGTTCTGAAGCTCGCTCGTAACTTGGATTTTGGCTCGTAACTCAGAGCAAAAAATCGACCGAGCTACGGCTCGAAACTCGAAAAAAACCTTATGATGGGGCACTGCTTGTGATGTTGCAGTCTCTGATCTACAATAATCATGGATGTAACACAAGATGGTCACCACCAGACACACCATAAACATGGAAGACAAGGACACTTACTGAGAGGTGCATGACAATCAAAATGGTTTAGAGTGGAACAAGCAGGCTGCAGTGAACCATAATACTAAGCAGTGAACCAGGCTGGCGGGTTATCTCAGAGGTGACGAGTGCAGAGACATCTCATATTCGGGCTATTTAAAAGAGGCACACATGGGTGTTACCACCAAGACAGGTAGTCCATTCATGCAATATGATAAAAGCTTTGAAAGATGGGTGAAAAAATAAACAAATAAACCAGTTTTCAATAAAACTATGGTTCCACAAATCAAGACAGGTACCAGCAATAAAAATAAGAAACACAATATTAATTATACAGAGGCACAAATACTTAGGAACGTCAGAGAGCTGGGGAACTGAGGGACCTCCTGATGATGCCCAGTACTCCACATCACCTAACCCATCAGAGAGTAGTGCGGAAAGAGACTGGCAGCCAGTGCTGACATCTGCATTCCTATGTAATAATTGCTTCTTATACCCTAATGACCCACACCTCAGGCATACATACACTCAGAAATATATACAAGTGCCTGAATTTTTCACTCACCTTGGCCTACTCTCTAGTACTTGTTTACCAAATTGTTCAAATCGTTGTCCAGAATCTGTCCCTATCAGAAGGATAAACTCTCCTTTGAATGTTCGAAATTCAGTCAGATCAAGGTCTAAACTTCACTTCAGAAATTTTCAGGAAGCCGTATCTGATCTGAGAATCACTTCTGCTTTTTCCACCAGTTATCACTCACAATTACAAGGAGGGTTGGAACATTTTCACCAGACTTTGAAGTCTTTGAGGAGGGTTTACTCCACAGAAATCTGGAGAAATTGAGGTGAGGAATTACCATTACTGTTATAAAGGAGAGTGAACATGAAAGTCTAGAATTTATTTATGGATATAAAGTTTCAGTGGAGGTCTGGCTGGAAAAACAGTCTCCTGCTTATATGCAGCAGAATCTTTAAGCTGCACCTAAGTTAGGACATAAAAACTTAATATTCAGAATATGAAAGTGAATTTTGATAAAACGCTGTTTTCAGATCGCTCCAGCAAGAAGGCAACGAAATGGCCCAAAAGTTTGATCCATTATATGATTTACAAGCAAGGTTTGTTGGACCATTGGAAGTTGTTAAATAATTAAATTATGTGAATTAGTTATTATTGCTGGTAAAAGAAAGTTTGCTCATGTGTATCATTTACGGCATATCACAGTAACTTTTCCTATTCTTCGGTTCTTCCCTTACCATCTGAAGATCATGGAGGACCACTTGACAGTACTAGGGAAGTACAGGTATGTCTAGAGAACTCCCGTGTTTTTCAGTCTCTAGACACGTTCCTGGACTGCCTGTCAGTTCGTAAAGCTGCTGATATTATATCTCATATCCTAGAGTACACAAGTCTTTTTCATGATGTGCCTCACTGTTGTATCTTATGTAAACATCACATAGATGTTCAAGAAACAACATCTATTAAACAATCACCATGAACCGAAGACATTAATGTTACCACATGGTCTTAATGAAAGAAGATTTCATGGCATCACCGTGTGTACATGAACTGCCTGAAGTAGTTACGAGATGTGCACTGATTACTGTACGGATAATGCTGTCGTGTTACTTGATAGCTATCCTCTACATAGGATAGACGATATTACCGATCTTGTATCAGGAGCCACCTATGTGAGTTGCCTAGAATGGCTCTCTTCATTCCATCAAATAATGCAAAATTTACTGGGAAGAGGGTAAGGTACCTAGGGATTGACAGAGAGCATGCATAGTTCCTTTATAAAGGAAAAAGGGGCAAAAGAAAGTGCAAAAATTATAGGGGAATAAGTTTGTTGAGTAAACCTGGTAAAGTGTATGGTAGAGTTATTATTGAAAGAAGTGAGAGCAAGATGGAGAGTAAGACAGCAGATGAACAAGGAGGCTTTAGAGAAGGTAGGGTGTCTAGACCAAGTGTTTTCTGTGAAACATATAGGTGAAAAGTATATAGTAGATAAGCGTAAAGAGGTTTTTGTGGCATTTAAGGATTTGGAAAAAGCATATAACAGGTGGGTAGGGGAAGAATATGGCAATTGTTACAAATGTAAAGAATAGGAGGAAGGATACTGAAAACAGTGAAGACTTTTTACGAGGATAGTGAGGCTCAGGTTCGAGTATGTAGAAGAGAGGGAGATAATTTCCCAGTAAAAGTAGGCCTTAGACAGAGATGTGTGATGTTTACCTGGAGTTTACCTGGAGAGAGTTTCGGGGGTCAACGCCCCCGCGGCCCGGTCTGTGACCAGGCCTCCTGGTGGATCAGCGCCTGATCAACCAGGCTGTTGCTGCTGGCTGCACGCAAACCAACGTACGAGCCACAGCCCGGCTGATCAGGAACTGACTTTAGGTGCTTGTCCAGTGCCAGCTTGAAGACTGCCAGGGGTCTGTTGGTAATCCCCCTTATGTGTGCTGGGAGGCAGTTGAACAGTCTCGGGCCCCTGACACTTATTGTATGGTCTCTTAACGTGCTAGTGACACCCCTTGTGGCATGCAAAGAGTACGTAACCTTTATTCGGCGCATGGACACACCCTCATTTACAGGCTATCTCCCCCAACCAGCGAACCAGGTTGCTAAGAGTTGATGATGGGGCCCCATCATTCAACTAGTGACCAGGTTCTAGCCAATAAGAAGGTGGGATTGACAATCGCAGAGGTTATGTGGATACCGCTCTCCTGTCTGCCCTTGTCATTCCCACTCTAGAGCTGGTTGAAGCACGGTCTGCTATCTTGTGGCTTCTATTTCTGCCTTGCTTACCGTGGAGTGCACTATATTTATCACTGTACATAGTGTACATATTGCTGTTATAATTGGTGAAGGATAATATAAGTCTAAACTTTTTCTACTGTGTTTATTTGCTCCCATTACACCTGGGATAACAGGCCATTTGAAATCCTAGGTTGTAATATGGGTAGCCTGTCCGAGAGCTGGACTTAGAGAAACGGTTGAGCTTAGGGTGAAGCTTGTAGCAGGAACATTGTGTAGCTTGCTGTTTCGCTTCGCTTTAAAAATTTTGCGTGTCAGTTGCTTATGATCAGCCTTGCTATTGTGTGATCGTTCAACAGCTCGCTACTAGCTTGTTCAGTGTGCTCGCTTCGCTACGGTCAATCTTGTGTGCAGTCGGCTTTGCTTGTATGCGTATTCTGCAATCGTACTGTGCATAGCTAAGCGTGTTCTGCAAATTAACGTGTTACGTTGGGGTATTCGTACTGTGCATAGCGAATAACTTATGCCACCTAGACGAGTCAGACGCCTGGTGTCGGCATATACTTTGCATAACCTACCTAAATTGTCTCTACAGCGTTGTTGGCAAATTGCTCGTTCCATTGGCATTCCCTATAAACGCACTCTTACAGCTGCGCAACTGCGTTCACTTATTGCTGACATACTTATTGAAGAAGAGATGGCACATCAAACTCCTCCCTCTACGGGAGCTAGGGCAAAAACTACTATGTTCTCGCAGGAGGAAGATGATATACCTACGGAGCAAAATGGTCAGTATAGTGCAGCTGGGTTGTCTCAGGGTGAATCAGCGTCGTTGGCACTTGAGCTGGCAAAAATCAATCTTGAGCAAACTAGGGAACAGAGAGCATTCGCAAGGGAAGAATTTGATAGGGAAAGAGAAAGGAGGCAGTTTTCGCATTCTGTAAACGATTTCAGTTTACAAAAAGCAGTACAGCTTGTTCCCCGCTTCAATGAGGCCGAACCAGAGCAATTTTTCGAAAGCTTCGAAAATCAGGCTCGAGCCTTGAGGTGGCCGGAACAGCACTGGGCAGCGTTGGTTCATACAGCATTATTGGGTAAGGCACAGGAATTTACGTCGGTATTAACTGACGCTGAATTCTCTGATTATCAAGTAGTGAAGACCACAGTGTTGGGAGCATATACATGTATCCCAGCTAAATATCGTAAGACCTTCAAATTGAACAGGCGGCAGCTTGGTCAATCCCTGGTGGACTTTGTGAGACAGCAAACCAAAGCTTTTACCAGCTGGTATAAAGTGAGTGGTGTCTCTAACTTTGAGGAGCTGGTGCAGCTTATTCTGATTGATAACCTGCTGGAGTCTGTGGGACCAGAGGTTCGTGTCTTTCTGCAGGATCGTGACTTAACCACTGCATTGGAGGCGGCCAGGTTGGCTGATACCTTCGAAACGAACCGCTCCTTGTCCGAGCGGTCCTGTCTCTCTTTTCAACAGTCTGGCGTGAGCAGAGATCGACAACATTGGAGAATGAAGTGCCAGCAGGAGGGAGAGCGTCTACGTCATCCAAATAAGTCACCTGGTGAGCCACGCTTCTCAACATATGGTCCCCCTGCGGAGAGGCAAACTACTTATGGAGCATCTCGACAACAATATCCAGAGAGGCACCAGCCAGAACGACACCACTTGCAACGTCATCAGGGAGTAAAGGGCAAGCCTGTCGTCTGCTTCAGATGCAATAAAGTAGGTCACATCAGTTCCAACTGCCCTCAAAAACCTCAACCCATCGGGAAAATCTCTAATATCCCTAGTAACATGTCCCCTAGAGAAGTAGAAAAAGGTATGGCCCCTTATTATTGCGAAAGTCTTATTTCCCTTCAGGAAAACTCAGAACCAACTAAAGTAAATACCTTTAGAGATACTGGAGCATATTGCTCACTTGTCAGAGAAGGAATATTACCCCTTTCAGAGAATACTTCCTTGAATTCCTCAGTTTTATTGGAAGCTTACGGAGGAGCTATATATTCAGTTCCTTTGCATAAAATTTATGTACAGTGCAAATATTACACTGGGTACTTGACTGTAGGTATCTCAAAAGGATTTCCCATGAAAAATGCCATGTTATTACTGGGTAATAACATTACTACTGTTACTTCGTGTCCTGAACCTATAATGATTAATGCTTCTCCAGTGTTGGCCATAACTCGGGCAACATCCCAAGGGTTGTCTGGGGAGAATGTTGACCTATCCTTGGACGACTCCGATCTCGGAATAGCCACGTTGTTTTATGAGACACACCGGCCGGAGTCTCGTAAATCAAGTGAACAGACCCCGATCAAGCCTTCCTATTCCCAGGTTGCAGGATTCCCAGATGTCTCTGTTTCCATGCCCGAGGGACTGTCCTTCCGGGAGGAACAACGAAAGGACCCTTCTTTAAAATTCGCTTTTGAGGCAGCCATGGGTAAATCCTCTTTGGGTCATCCAGTCAAGTATGAAGTTAAAAATGATTATTTGGTATGCACTGAGACTGGTAAGGAGATAGAGGGCCGGCAATTATACGACAGGTTAGTGGTTCCAACCAAGTATAGACCTCAGATATTAAATATAGCTCATAATACGTCATTAGGAGGTCACTTAGGAATTACAAAAACCTTGTATAGAATCACAAAAGAATTTTATTGGCCAAAATTAAAGAAAGATGTGAAGAATCATATTAGGTGTTGCCGAGAATGTCAGCAAGTTGGGAAACCTGGACATTCCATTAAACCTGCACCTCTCCAACCCATACCTGCTGATGGAGAACCTTTTGCAGATTTAATTATAGATTGTGTAGGTCCACTACCTAAGTCAAAGTCTGGAAATCAGTATTTATTTACAATTATGGATAAAGTAACCAGATATCCTGAAGCAATCCCTATGCGTAGTATCAATACTAAAGCTATTCTCAAAGCTTTAACAAAATTCATTTCTTGTTTTGGCATTCCTAAAACTATACAAAGTGATCAAGGTACTAACTTCACTGCCAAAGCATTTAGGGAAGTATTAACTAGGTTAGGGATAATTCACAACTTATCCACTGCCTATCACCCTCAGTCCCAAGGCGCCTTGGAAAGATTCCACCAAACATTAAAAACAATGATGAGAAGTTTTTGCATGCACTTTCCGACAGATTGGGATGAATCTCTACCGTTGTTGCTATTCTCAGTACGAGAGACGGTGCAAGAGTCTACAGGGTATAGTCCGTTTGAGCTGATCTTTGGGCACAATGTACGAGGTCCTCTTCGGGTGCTCAAAGAAGGATGGATGGGAGAAGACGTAAGCTCAGCACTCTACAACCCGTCTTCAAGGTTGCAGGTGGCACGTGAGTTAGCCACGGCTAACCTAAAGATAGCTCAAAGTAAGATGAAACAGAGGTATGACAAAAGTGCACAATTCCGCTCCTTCCATCCAGGAGACAAGGTGTTGGTGCAGGAACCTATACCTGGCCACACCTTGAAAGCTAGATTTACGGGACCTATGCAGATAGTAAGTAGAGTATCTGATTTAAATTATGTGGTAGCTCCCATTGGTAAGACCTCAAAAACAAAAACTTACCACATTAATCAAATCAAGGCCTTTCATACACCAGATAAAGTCCCAGTAATGACTCTGTCCTCTACCTCTGAGGACGACTCTGACTCTTTGCACTCTATCTCTGAAATTAATACTAAACTTTCCAATTCTGTCCTCCTCAAGGATCCTAGCCCTTTAATGGATGGATTATCTGAAATACAAGCAACCAATTTAACTGAGCTTCTACAGTCATATCCTAATATTTTTTCGGATGTGCCGAAAAAATGTACGTTAGGTTACCATGATGTAGATGTGGGAAAATCTAAACCAATTAAACTCTCCCCCTACAGAGCTAATCCTGAAAAGCAAAGGCTACTTCAGCAGGAAGTAGACTTCTTGTTAGAACATGGTTTAGTGGAGGAGTCATCTAGTCCATGGGCTTCACCGTGCATCCTAGTAAAGAAGGCTGATGGAGGGTTTCGTATGTGCACAGACTACCGTAAAGTGAACGAGGTCACAATTACAGATGCTTACCCTCTTCCTCGTCTGGATGACGTAATTGACTTTGTGGGTAAGGCTACTTTTGTGTCCAAATTAGATCTCCTTAAAGGTTACTATCAGGTACCTTTGACAGATAAGGCGAAGGAAATCTCTGCCTTCGTAATTCCAGGAGGTCATTATCAGTATACAGTTACCCCCTTCGGAATGAAAAATTCCCCCTCTTCATTCCAGAAACTCATCCATCAGGCTATTAAAGGACTTGAAGGCACGGCAGCATACCTAGATGATATTGTTGTGGTGTCTGATACTTGGAATCAACACCTACTTAGACTTAAAGCTCTGTTTGAGACCTTTAAGAATTCCCAATTAACAGTTAATTTATCTAAATCTTCCTTTGGCCAGGCCACTATCACTTTTCTAGGCCATGAAGTAGGTAGTGGTAATGTTGCACCTAAACTTGCTAAAGTTCTTTCGATTAAAGATTATCCAGTTCCTCATGATAGGAAATCTCTTCAACGTTTCCTAGGCATGATAGGATTTTACAGAAGATTCTGTAAGAATTTCTCAGATATTGTAGCCCCTCTTACCTCTCTTACCAGTCATAAAGTTCCCTTTAATTGGACGTCAGATTGTAACACTGCTTTTAATAAAGCAAAAAGATTATTGTGCTCTGCACCCATTCTCCTGTCTCCAGACTTCTCCAAACCTTTTTCATTACAGGTTGATGCTTGTGAGTCTGGGGTTGGGGCGGTACTATTACAAATCGGGAACAAGGAGCTGCAGCCAATCGCATACTTTTCAGCCAAGTTCCAGCCACATCAGAGAGCTTACTCTACCATTGAAAAAGAAGCCCTCGCGCTGGTACTGGCTTTGGAACATTTCGATGTTTATGTGGGCCAGACATCGCAGGTGGTCACAGTCTACAGTGATCACAACCCGTTAGTCTATCTCCAAGCCATGAAGAATCACAACACAAGGCTTATGCGTTGGACGCTCAGGCTGCAGCCCTACAATTTCAAAATTCAGTACATTGCCGGCAAAGAAAATGTGTTGGCAGACTCTTTGTCAAGAGTCTAGTTTAATATTTTATTTAGGTTAGGATGTATTTGTGGTAACCCCCCTTTCAAGCTCTTTTTTTTTATCCCCTGATGTGGGGGTTTTTTTTTAGTGAGGGGATACGGGCTACCGTCCGCTTGTATCTTGGACCTATGTTGGCCTATCTGACTGCTGTCTCACTCTGAGTTTAGGGTTTGGCTTTTGGTCACTAGGAAAGCTGAGCTCTATCTAAGAGTGGGATGGTGGAGAGGATACGCGGTCCCATTATTTTGTGCCATGGCGGCACGGTTACCACTGGGAGGTGGCAGCCTAATCCTGAGCCTTCTCGGGGGTGGGGGTGTGGCATGCAAAGAGTACGTAACCTTTATTCGGCGCATGGACACACCCTCATTTACAGGCTATCTCCCCCAACCAGCGAACCAGGTTGCTAAGAGTTGATGATGGGGCCCCATCGTTCAACTAGTGACCAGGTTCTAGCCAATAAGAAGGTGGGATTGACAATCGCAGAGGTTATGTGGATACCGCTCTCCTGTCTGCCCTTGTCATTCCCACTCTAGAGCTGGTTGAAGCACGGTCTGCTATCTTGTGGCTTCTATTTCTGCCTTGCTTACCGTGGAGTGCACTATATTTATCACTGTACATAGTGTACATATTGCTGTTATAATTGGTGAAGGATAATATAAGTCTAAACTTTTTCTACTGTGTTTATTTGCTCCCATTACACCTGGGATAACAGGCCATTTGAAATCCTAGGTTGTAATACCCCTGCTTTTCATTGGGGGAATGGTGCATCGTCTGCCAAGTCTTTTGCTTTCGTAGTGAGTGATTTTCGTGTGCAAGTTCGGTACTAGTCCCTCTAGGATTTTCCAGGTGTATATAATCATGTATCTCTCCCTCCTGCGTTCCAGGGAATACAGGTTTAGAAACCTCAAGCGCTCCCAGTAATTGAGGTGTTTTATCTCCGTTATGCGCGCCGTGAAAGTTCTCTGTACATTTTCTAGGTCGGCAATTTCACCTGCCTTGAAAGGTGCTGTTAGAGTGCAGCAATATTCCAGCCTAGATAGAACAAGTGACCTGAAGAGTGTCATCATGGGCTTGGCCTCCCTAGTTTTGAAGGTTCTCATTATCCATCCTGTCATTTTTCTAGCAGATGCGATTGATACAATGTTATGGTCCTTGAAGGTGAGATCCTCCGACATAATCACTCCCAGGTCTTTGACGTTGGTGTTTCGCTCTATTTTGTGGCCAGAATTTGTTTTGTACTCTGATGAAGATTTAATTTCCTCATGTTTACCATATCTGAGTAATTGAAATTTCTCATCGTTGAACTTCATATTGTTTTCTGCAGCCCACTGAAAGATTTGGTTGATGTCCGCCTGGAGCCTTGCAGTGTCTGCAATGGAAGACACTGTCATGCAGATTCGGGTGTCATCCGCAGAGGAAGACACGGTGCTGTGGCTGACATCCTTGTCTATGTCGGACATGAGGATGAGGAACAAGATGGGAGCTAGTACTGTGCCTTGTGGAACAGAGCTTTTCACCGTAGCTGCCTCGGACTTTACTCTGTTGACGACTACTCTCTGTGTTCTGTTAGTGAGGAAATTATAGATCCATCGACCGACTTTTCCTGTTATTCCTTTAGCGCGCATTTTGTGCGCTATTACGCCATGGTCACACTTGTCGAAGGCTTTTGCAAAGTCTGTATATATTACATCTGCATTCTTTTTGTCTTCTAGTGCATTTAGGACCTTGTCGTAGTGATCCAGTAGTTGAGACAGACAGGAGCGACCTGTTCTAAACCCATGTTGCCCTGGGTTGTGTAACTGATGGGTTTCTAGATGGGTGGTGATCTTGCTTCTTAGGACCCTTTCAAAGATTTTTATGATATGGGATGTTAGTGCTATTGGTCTGTAGTTCTTTGCTGTTGCTTTACTGCCCCCTTTGTGGAGTGGGGCTATGTCTGTTGTTTTTAGTAACTGAGGGACGACCCCCGTGTCCATGCTCCCTCTCCATAGGATGGAAAAGGCTCGTGATAGGGGCTTCTTGCAGTTCTTGATGAACACAGAGTTCCATGAATCTGGCCCTGGGGTAGAGTGCATGGGCATGTCATTTATCGCCTGTTCGAAGTCATTTGGCGTCAGGATAGCATCGGATAGGCTTGTGTTAATCAAATTTTGTGGCTCTCTCATAAAAAATTCATTTTGATCTTCGACTCTCAGTCTGGTTAGCGGCTTGCTAAAAACTGAGTCATATTGGGACTTGAGTAGCTCACTCATTTCCTTGCTGTCATCTGTGTAGGACCCATCTTGTTTAAGTAGGGGCCCAATACTGGACGTTGTTCTCGATTTTGATTTGGCATAGGAGAAGAAATACTTTGGGTTTCTTTCGATTTCATTTATAGCTTTTAGTTCTTCCCGCGATTCCTGACTCCTAAAGGATTCTTTTAGCTTAAGTTCGATGCTTGCTATTTCTCTGACCAGTGTCTCCCTGCGCATTTCAGATATATTGACCTCTTTTAGCCGCTCTGTTATTCTTTTCCGTCGCCTGTAAAGGGAGCGCCTGTCTCTTTCTATTTTACATCTACTCCTCCTTTTTCTTAGAGGAATAAGCCTTGTGCATACATCGAGTGCCACCGAGTTAATCTGTTCTAGGCATAAGTTTGGGTCTCTGTTGCTTAGTATATCTTCCCAGCTTATATCGGTTAGGACTTGGTTTACTTGGTCCCACTTTATGTTTTTGTTATTGAAGTTGAATTTGGTGAATGCTCCCTCGTGACTAGTCTCATTTTGTCGGTCTGGGGCTCCACGCATACATGTCTGAACCTCAATTATGTTGTGATCTGAGTATATTGTTTTTGATATGGTGACATTTCTTATCAGATCATCATTGTTAGTGAAGATGAGGTCTAGTGTATTCTCCAGTCTAGTAGGCTCTATTATTTGCTGGTTTAAATTGAATTTTGTGCAGAGATTTAAAAGCTCGTGTGAGTGTGAGTTTTCATCAGAGCTGCCTCCTGGTGTTATTACTGCAACAATATTATTTGCTATATTCCTCCATTTTAGGTGCCTTAAGTTGAAATCCCCCAGGAGCAAGATGTTGGGTGCAGGAGCTGGAAGATTTTCCAGACAGTGGTCAATTTTTAACAGCTGTTCCTGGAATTGCTGGGATGTTGCATCCGGAGGCTTGTAGACTACCACAATGACTAGGTTTTGGTTCTCGACCTTTACTGCTAAAACTTCCACTACGTCATTTGAGGCATTAAGCAGTTCTGTGCAAACAAGTGACTCTGCAATGTACAGGCCAACCCCCCCCTTTTGCCTGTTCACTCTGTCACATCTGTATAGGTTGTAACCTGGGATCCATATTTCGTTGTCCAAGTGATCCTTTATGTGGGTCTCAGTGAAAGCCGCGAACATTGCCTTTGCCTCTGCAAGCAGTCCACGGATGAAAGGTATTTTGTTGTTTGTTGCTGGCTTTAGACCCTGTATATTTGCAAAGAAGAATGTTATCGGACTGGTGGTATTGTTGGTACTGGGGGGGGATTTTTTTTCCGGCATTAGTATCTGTATCTGTTGGTTTGGAGTGGAGGCCATCGACTGTGGTTCCACTCCAGGAATGACTGGATTTGGTGTACGATTTCTGCCATTTCCTGCCAGTTTTTTTTCCTTCCTGGCACTAAAAAACCTCTCCCTCTTGAGTGGCTGTGGCTACCCAGGTTTTCCCATGGCCTGGATGTTTTGTATCTTTTTGTCCCCTTTAGATGGTATGCCTGGCAATTTAAGTTATAGCACAGTCTTTCCTGTACTGAAGAGGTACACATTTCAGGGTGAAAAAGCTTACAGGAAGGGAGTTTGCATTTTCCTGTTGTCATATGGGCATGGCATTTTCTAGGGTGGTCATAGTTGCACGTCCCATCTGTTTTTCCAGATTTCCCATGCCAGCAGATACCAAGTGCATAGTATGTGCACAGGCTTGGTTTCCGCTTGCCTTGGGTTTCTGTGACTGTATTCCCTGTTGGTTGTCAAATATATTTATAGATGGGGTTGTAAGAGAAGTGAATGCTCGGGTGTTGGCAAGAGGTGTGGAGTTCAAAGATAAAGAATCTAACACAAAGTGGGAGTTGTCACAGTTGCTCTTTGCAGACGACACTGTGCTTTTGGGAGATTCTGAAGAGAAGTTGCAGAGTATGGTGGATGAGTTTAGTAGGGATATAGGAAAGAGTAAGGTGATGCGGATAACAAAAAAAAAAATAGGAAATGAAAGATTTGATATCAGATTGGAGGGACAGAGTATGGAGGAGGTGAATGTATTCAAATATTTAGAAGTGGACGTGTCAGGAGATGGGCGTATGAAAGATGAGGTGAATCATAGAATTGATGAGGGGAAAAACGTGAGTGGTGTACTTATGGAGTCTGTGGAGACAAAGAACTTTGTCCATGGAAGCAAAGAGGGAAATGTATTAGAGTATAGTTATAACAATGCTCTTATTTGAGTATGAAGCACTGGTGGTGAATGTTGCAACAAGGAGAAGGCTGGAGGCAGTGAAAATGTTATGTCTGAGAGCAATGTGTGGTGTGAATATAAAACAGAGAATTCGTAGTTTGGAAATTAGGAGGAAGTGCGCAGAATTCCCAAACCTATTATCCAGAGGGCTGAGGAAGAGTTGTTGAGATGGTTCAGACATGTAGAGTGCGCAGATTGAAATAGAATGATATCGAGTGTGCATAAATATATAGTGGAGGGAAGGCAGGGTAGGGGTCGGCCTAGGAAAGGATGGATTGAGGGGGTAAAGGAGGTTTCGTGTGAGAGGGGCTTGGACTTCCAGCAAGCATGCGTTTTTAGGACTTGACGTGCTGTTGGAGTGTGAGCAAGGTAACATTTATGAAGGGATTAAGGGAAACCGGCAGGCCGGACTTGAGTCCTGGAGATGGGAAGTACAGCGTCTGCACTATGAAGGAGGGGTGTTAATGTTGCAGTTTAATAACTGTAGTGTAAGGGACCTCTGGCAAGACATTGATGGAGTGAATGATGGTGAAAGTTTTTCTTTTTCGGTCCACCCTGCCTTGGTGGGAGGTGGTCGATGTATTAATAAAAAAAATAATTGGAGGCGATTGATGTTTACCTTGATGATCTGATTGCTTATAATGAAGATTAGAAACAGTATTGTACTATTTCACAGTCAACCATTCCAAGTGTAAGCTTGGTCAGATTAAAACACAATATCATGGATTTTTTATTGCACAAGGAAAGGCAGCTCTTGAGGAAGTTACACTATTGTTGCTGTGTCTCAGTTTCCTGCTGCTAGGGATAAAATAAAGGACTGCAGTGTATTTTAGGATTGGAGGATATTAATGCAGATTTTTTCCCAACTTTTCTATGATAGCCGCACCTCTGACTGAACTAACTAGTAGTAAGGTGAAATTTGTTTGGTTAGACGCTTAACTGACATTCCAGTATCTCAAATGGTTGCTCATCACGACCTCCATTTTATAAAGTCTTAATTTTAGTCTACCTTTTGTATTACACATTAATACGAGTGATTAAGCCATAGAAGCAATTCTTCTAATGAGGACTGACAGTGACACACTCCATCAGTTATATTGTAACAAAAAATTTCAAGATCAAAATTAGACACATGTACAACATCTGGGTATCTTTATTTTAGACGTTTCGCCATCCAGTGGCTTTATCAACACAAATTCTAGGACATAAGTGGAAGACAGTAGAACTGTATACAAAAGATGAGGTAATCAGTTCCTTAGCCTTGGAGTTGGTGTGAAGAGCACCGTAGTCGTGAAGAATCTGGAACACAGGAGAACGAACGAACAAGTTCAGGTAAGAGCGGGGAAGACGGGACAGACGAAGAATAGCTCTGGAGAGGAGTGTTCTTAGTCGTAGAAATAGAGCCAGGGCTTAACCCAGCAGCGAAGGCGATCGTGGGACAGATATTGAGAAGAGAAATTCAGGCTCTTCTGTCGGGACTCCGGTGGGGTGAGCGGGGAGGACGGGAAAGGCGAAGTTTAGCGCTAGAGATGAGTGTAGAATTGAGCCATGTCTTAACCCAAAAGCTAAGGCGAACGTGGGTCAGAGAATGGTACCTGTCAGTGAAGGTACCTGTCAGATAATCCAAGGTTATTTGTAAATTGGATTAGGAGCAGGATCATACAAGTAGAAAAGGTTGTGTTGGCTTGTGGGTCTGCGAATGTCTTCGTCAAGGAGAGATGTCCAGTAGTCATGTCGTGTCTCAAGATTCCATGATATTGCAGTGTCTGACAGGTTGTCAGTATTCAGTACTGACAAAATGAGAATTAGACACATGAGCAACATCTGGGTATCTTTATTGTAGAGGGACTGATTACCTTACCTTTTGTATGTAGTTCTAATGTCTTCCAATTATGTCCTTGAATTTGTATTGATAAAGCCACTGGATGGCGAAACGTCTACAGTAAAGATACTTAGATATTGCACATGTGTCTAATTTTCATCTTGTCGGTATTGTATACCATTTATGTACAATTTGTCAGTCACTGCAACATCATCGAATCTTGCTTCAGAGGACATCACAACCTTCTTAACTAGTACTGGCCCGTCCCTCGGGTATGTCCTACTTCCATTGGGGAATTCCGCCTACCGGTGACAATGACGTCGTCTCGTACACGTCCCTTACCACCTGACGCCTGTATATAAGCGCCAGACTTCTTGCCAGTACTAAAGGGTTATAATTATGACCATAATTTTTAAAGGGGTGAACCGGTAAGCAAGCGGAAGACCTCGGTTAGATGACCAAAAGCGGGTCATCATCTAAGACCCGTGTCAGGAAACACTAGTCCTGTTTCCTGACGATCCTTACCTAACCTAACCTTGCCTGTACTCCAGATTCTTCACGACTATGGTGCTCTTAACACCAACTCCAAGGCCGAGGGACTAATTACCTCATCTTTTGCATATAGTTCTAGTGTCTTCCAATTATGTCCCTGAATTTGTACTGATAAAGCCACTGGATAGTAAAACATCTACAATAAAGATACCCAGAGTTTTCACATGTTGTGGGAAATTGTGAGGATGAGATTCACAGGCATAGTCCTGAAATATTTCATCCACATAATTTATGGGGGGTACAACTAAGAACCAATTTCGTGAATTTACCAATGTTAGTTGCACCTCAAAGCTAGGTGGGATTTTAGAGATACTAGGTTGCACCATGTCTCTCCTTCGTGACCCATACACCCACTCTTTCCTACACACAAGTAAAGTCGGGCTTATAAAATATTAGATATGTAAAAAATTAATATCAGTAATGCTGGTAACTTATAAAAAAGCGAACTGTATAAGTTGTTTCTTGACCTGAATATATAAAGGAGTTGTTGGGTTCACAACATTGATAGACATTAGTTATGGCGCCTACAGATTCAGTAAAATTAATCATCACTTGAATATTATCACTTTAATTGCAAATAACAAATTAGAGACATGAACTTACCACAATTATTGTGGCCACATCATAATGCACCCCTATCAGAATATATCCATTGACCAAGGCAATATATATTGCTAATTAAGGGTAAGCATACATTACATGTGATTTGGGCTGCACAGATTTTGTGTCCTCTCATTTTTCATGATATTAGAGCTGTTTCACAAGTTATCTTTCCATTTAGCACTTCAGAGGACGCTAAATAAACTTCTAATCCTTGATTCCAGCCCATAAACCTATTTTTTGCCTTGATGGCACTGGATTCATCACAATCAATTGTACTGCCATTGATACATTGATACATGCCCCTCTCCTCCGGAAATATAAACACATTGCAGTATAATGTGATTCTTTATTGACAACGTTTCGCCCACACAGTGGGCTTTTTCAAGTCACAAACAGATCTACCTGGGGTAGAAAGTACGCGAGTATTTATAGTCAGGTTCAGAATGCTGTGGTCAGGTGGAGAATGCTGCATCTGATGATGTACCGAGTGGGGTACCATGTAAATCTGTTTGTGACTTGAAAAAGCCCACTGTGTGGGCGAAACGTTGTCAATAAAGAATCATATTATACTGCATATGTGTTTATATTTCCATTGTGTCGGTATTTTATACCATTTATTTCCGTCCCTCTCCTCAGCTGATGCCAAGATTAATTTTGTAATTCACCAACAATACATTGTAAATATTACATTAAATTTTTACACTCTAATTTAGGCAAATTTTCCACACGTTTCTAATTTTCATCTTGTCAGTATTGTGTACCATTCATGTACACAAAGCTTCAACTACGTCAGAAAACCTGTTTTACTATAGAGAAGGAAGCTTAGGAGGCAATTTCACACTTTTATTTTAAACTTGTTTGTTTTTCATCCAATTTCGTTCATTTCTGGTCTACTTTAATAAGCGTGGATTCATTATGTTTTGACAAAGTTTGATTAAGATCAGCCGATAAACAAGTATCTTATCTTCTATCTCAATCTCCTCTGCCCAAAACAAATGAACCTTAATTTATGAGACCCTTAGCTTTTTTTTATTCACTTTCATTCCTGGAAATTTAAATTGGCAGCCTCATGGGACGTGGTCCCGTAGCTCAGTTGCTTGCGCACTCACTTGCCAGCTCACACACTAACGTCCGTGGTTCGATCCCTGTGCGGGTGGAAATACTATAATAATAATAATAATAATAATAATAATAATAATAATAATAACAATAATAACAATAATAATAATAATAATAACAATAACAACAATAATAATAATAATAATAATAATAATAATAACAATAATAACAATAACAATAATAATAATAATAATAATAATAATAATAATAATAACAACAATAACAATAATAATAATAATAATAATAATAATAATAATAATAATAATAATAATAATAATAATAATAATAATAACTATAATAATAATAATAATAATAATAATAATAATAACAATAATAACAATAATAATAATAATAATAATAATAATAATAATAATAATAATAATAACAATAATAATAATAATAATAATAATAATAACAATAATAACAATAATAACAATAATAATAATAATAATAATAATAATAATAATAATAACAATAACAATAATAATAATAATAATAATAATAATAATAATAATAATAATAATAATAACAATAATAATAATAATAATAATAATAATAATAACTATAATAATAATAATAATAATAATAATAATAATAATAATAATAACAATAACAATAATAATAATAATAATAATAATAATAACAATAATAATAATAATAATAACAATAATAATAATAATAATAATAATAACAATAATAACAATAATAATAATAATAACTATAATAATAATAATAATAATAATAACAATAACAATAATAATAATAATAATAATAACAATAATAATAATAATAATAATAATAATAATAATAATAATAATAATATCTTTAATTACTACAAGAACATGTACATGGCATACAGGCCTAGCTGACATCAGTGACATACTACTATATAGAAAGCAGAGAATTTCGGGCATATTAGGTCAGTTTTGTTCTGGGATGCGACGAACATCGCCAGTATTTCGGGCAAATTAGGTTAATTTGCCACCCTTGGCCTGGTGGCAAAAGCTCTCGCTTCACACGGTGAGGGTCAGGGTTCGATTAACGCCAAGGGTTGAGGGTGTGTTTCTTTTCACCGGTTGTCTATGTTCACTCATCAATAAAATGGGCACCTGGGTGTTAGTCGACTAGGTGGTGTTTCCTCAAGACACCTGCTGTCCATGTTCACCTAGCAGTAAAATAGGTACCTGAATGCTAATCAACCTAATTTGCCCGAAATGCTGTGTATAACAAGAGACTTTCTATATAATTTGTCTCAAATGTCAGCTAGGCTGGTGTATGTTGCACGTGTACTTGTGGAAATAAAGATTATTTTTATTGGTAATGTCACACGTTTTTTTGGACACTTCCTACTGATAAAATATCATGATGAATAATACTGTAATATATATTAACATCATCCCAATAAAAAAATAAACTTAGTAAGTCTTTGACATTTAGCCAAATATCTGCCCTTACCCCCACACAAATAGAAGAAATTGGGGATATTTCCAAAAGTTCGCCACCAGCTTGTAAATCATTTATTGTTGAATGATTGTTGTGAAAATCATTTCAATCTGTTCATTATTAATGGAGAACAAGCATTAAATAGGTCAATAACTTACATCCAAGATAATCGACGTAAACGGGACCAAACATATTGCTTGGGAACAATTTTTATTTGTTTTTTTAAGAAAGAATCGCTCTCTGTGAGTGTTGGCATACGATTGTAGTAACAAGGTTATAAATGACCATAATTTTTAAAGGGGTGGGCCGGTAAGCCAGCGGAAGGCCTCGGTCAGATGACCAAAAGCTCCAAAGGCGGGTCATCATCTGACTAAGACCCGCGTCAGGAAACATTTGTCCTGTTTCCTGACGAACCTTACCTAACCTAACCTAACGATTGTAGTGTTCTTGTATAGGAACCCCTGTGACACACGTTTTCTGTAGTATCATTAGACCAGAGAGAGAGTGTAACATTACTCACGAAATCGTAATGACACGATTGCAAACAAACCATACCACAGGTAGGGATAGAACCCGCGATCAGAGTCTCAAAACTCCAGACCGTTGTGTTAGCCACTGGACCAGCTAGCCACAACAAGATTCGTCCAACTAGGTAAAACA
The DNA here is from genome assembly GCF_038502225.1 of Cherax quadricarinatus. NCBI lineage: Eukaryota > Metazoa > Arthropoda > Malacostraca > Decapoda > Parastacidae > Cherax > Cherax quadricarinatus. The sequence goes on from NC_091292.1 coordinate 39,910,717, forward strand.
GCTTTTTTGACGTAGTTGAAGCTTTGTGTACATGAATAGTACACAATACTGACAAGATGAAAATTTGCCAAAATTTTCATCTTGTCAGTATGGAAAATTTGCCAGTGTGGAAAATTTGCCTAAATTAGAGTTTAAAAAATTAATGTAATATTTACAATATACTCAGATCACAACATAATTGAGGTTCAGACATGTTTGCGTGGAGCCCCAGACCGACATAATGAGATTAGTCACGAGGGAGCATTCACCAAATTCAACTTCAATAACAAAAACATAAAGTGGGACCAAGTAAACCAAGTCCTAACCGATATAAGCTGGGAAGATAGACTAAGCAACACAGACCCCAACTTATGCCTAGAACAGATTAACTTGGTGGCACTCGATGTATGCACAAGGCTTATTCCTCTAAGAAAAAGGAGGAGTAGATGTAAAACAGAAAGAGACAGGTGCTCCCTTTACAGGCGATGGAAAAGAATAACAGAGCGGCTAAAAGAGGTCAATATATCTGAAATGCGTAGGGAGACACTGGTCAGAGAAATAGCAAGCATCGAACTTAAGCTAAAGGAATCTTATAGGAGTCAGGAATCGCGGGAAGAACTAAAAGCCATTAATGAAATCGAAAGAAACCCAAAGTATTTCTTCTCCTATGCCAAATCAAAGTCGAGAACAACGTCCAGTATTGGGCCCCTACTTAAACAAGATGGGTCCTACACAGATGACAGCAAGGAAATGAGTGAGCTACTCAAGTCCCAATATGACCCAGTTTTTAGCAAGCCGCTAATCAGACTGAGAGTTGAAGATCAAAATGAATTTTTTATGAGAGAGCCACAAAATTTGGTTAACACAAGCCTATCCGATGTTATCCTGATGCCAAATGACTTCGAACAGGCGATAAATGACATGCCCATGCACTCTGCCCCAGGGCCAGACTCATGGAACTCCGTGTTCATCAAGAACTGCATGAAGCCCCTATCACGAGCCTTTACCATCCTATGGAGAGGGAGCATGGACACGGGGGTCGTCCCACAGTTACTAAAAACAACAGACATAGCCCCACTCCACAAAGGGGGGCAGTAAAGCAACAGTAAAGAACTACAGACCGATAGCACTAACATCCCATATCATAAAAATCTTTGAAAGGGTCCTAAGAAGCAAGATCACCACCCATCTAGAAACCCATCAGTTACACAACCCAGGGCAACATGGGTTTAGAACAGGTCGCTCCTGTCTGTCTCAACTATTGGATCACTACGACAAGGTCCTAGATGCACTAGAAGACAAAAAGAATGCAGATGTAATATATACAGACTTTGCAAAAGCTTTCGACAAGTGTGACCATGGCGTAATAGCGCACAAAATGCATGCTAAAGGAATAACAGGAAAAGTCGGTCGATGGATCTATAATTTCCTCACTAACAGAACACAGAGAGTAGTCGTCAACAGAGTAAAGTCCGAGGCAGCTACGGTGAAAAGCTCTGTTCCACAAGGCACAGTACTCGCTCCCATCTTGTTCCTCATCCTCATATCCGACATAGACAAGGATGTCAGCCACAGCACCGTGTCTTCCTTTGCAGATGACACCCGAATCTGCATGACAGTGTCTTCCATTGCAGACACTGCAAGGCTCCAGGCGGACATCAACCAAATCTTTCAGTGGGCTGCAGAAAACAATATGAAGTTCAACGATGAGAAATTTCAATTACTCAGATATGGTAAACACGAGGAAATTAAATCTTCATCAGAGTACAAAACAAATTCTGGCCACAAAATAGAGCGAAACACCAATGTCAAAGACCTGGGAGTGATTATGTCGGAGGATCTCACCTTCAAGGACCATAACATTGTATCAATAGCATCTGCTAGAAAAATGACAGGATGGATAATGAGAACCTTCAAAACTAGGGATGCCAAGCCCATGATGACACTCTTCAGGTCACTTGTTCTATCTAGGCTGGAATATTGCTGCACACTAACAGCACCTTTCAAGGCAGGTGAAATTGCTGACCTAGAAAATGTACAGAGAACCTTCACAGCACGCATAACGGAGATAAAACACCTCAATTACTGGGAGCGCTTGAGATTCCTAAACCTGTATTCCCTGGAACGCAGGCGGGAGAGATACATGATCATATACACCTGGAAAATCCTAGAGGGACTAGTACCGAACTTGCACACGAAAATCACTCACTACGAAAGCAGAAGACTTGGCAGACGATGCAACATCCCCCCAATGAAAAGCAGGGGTGTCACTAGCACGTTAAGAGACCATACAATAAGTGTCAGGGGCCCGAGACTGTTCAACTGCCTCCCAGCATACATAAGGGGGATTACAACAGACCCCTGGCAGTCTTCAAGCTGGCACTGGACAAGCACCTAAAGTCGGTTCCTGACCAGCCAGGCTGTGGCTCGTACATTGATTTGCGTGCAGCCAGCAGTAACAGCCTGGTTGATCAGGCTCTGATCCATCAGGAGGCTTGGTCACAGACCGCGCCGCGGGGGCGTTGACCCCCGGAACTCTCTCCAGGTAAACTCCAGGTATTATTGGTGAATTGCAAAATTAACCTTGGCATCAGCTGAGGAGGGGGACGGAAATAAATGGTACAAAATACCGACACAATGGAAATATAAACACATATGCAGTATAATGTGATTCTGTATTGGCAACGTTTCGCCCACACAGTGGGCTTTTTCAAGTCACAAACAGAGCTACCTGGTACCCCACTCGGTACATCATCAGATGTACCGAGTGGGGTACCAGGTAGATCTGTTAGGGCCACTACCAGAGAGAGAGGGGGGAGGATGAACCAGCAAGACTGGACCTTGTGCTCACACTGAGTAGCTCAGACATTGAGCACATCACTTATGGAAGGCCCCTTGGAGCTAGTGACCACGTGGTTATGAGCTTTGAATACACTGTGGAGCTAGAAGTGGAGAGGGTAACAGGAGTAGAAAGGGAAAAGCTAAATTATGAAACGGGGACTACACAGGAATGAGGACCTTCCTGCAGGAGGTTCAGTGGGAACAAGAGTTGGTAGGAAAATCAGTAAATGAAATTATAGACTTTGTAACAACAAAATGCAAGGAGACAGAGGAAAGGTTTGTTTCCAAGGGTAACAGAAATAATGGAAAGGACAGAACGAGCCTTTGGTTTACCCGAAGGTGTAGGGAGGCGAAACCTAAGTGCTCTAGAGAATGGTAAAAGTACAGTAAGGCCACCCATATCCCTCTTGTGTTGAAGGCTCTGCTGAAATGACAGATCTATCCAGGATTGGCCCAGGTGAGAGATGAGACGTCTTGCTCTGTGCTCTACTCTGTCAAGCAGTCACAGATGACAAGGGAGGCAGGCGAACCAAGAAAGTGGAGCATACTCAAGGTGTGAGCGTACTTGTGCATTGTACAAAATCTTGCAACCCCTACTGTCAAGCAGATGAGTGATACGGCAAAGTGCTGTAATCTTCATGTCTGCCTTGTTTGCAAGATTTACAACGTGGTTTTTCATGGTCAGTTTCAAGTCAAATTTCTCCCCAAGGATATCAACTTCTTCCTCTCTTTCTCTCTCTCTCTCTCTCTCTCTCTCTCTCTCTCTCTCTCTCTCTCTCTCTCTCTCTCTCTCTCTCTCTCTCTCTCTCTCTCTCTCTCTCTCTCCCTCTCTCTCTCTCTCTCTCTCTCTTTACACAGGGTTTGACAAGGTTAGATTAAGGATCCCTAACTTCATTGACAAGCTATTTATGGGTTAAGAATTCCTAACTTTATTGACAAGCTAAGAGTTGTTACTCTCAGACAGTGATCTGTTTTGCTGCTAGAGTAAGGAAGAAGGCTTGGGAGACAGGACAGCAAAGCACACACACACATGCACATGTGAATAAGAGGTCCATAAACCCACACCCTACCCTAGTGGTTATCTCTATTTCCTCCCCCCTTCCTCCTCCTACGCCCTATCACTCTTCCTCTCCCTCCTCTCTCTCTCTCTCTCTCTCTCTCTCTCTCTCTCTCTCTCTCTCTCTCTCTCTCTCTCTCTCTCTCTCTCTCTCTCTCTCTCCCTCTCTCTCCCTAATCTCTCCCTTCCACTGTCCCCCTCCCTCCCACCTCGTATCCTTCTCCCCTGCCCTCCCCATATCACCTAGTACCCCTTAAATCTCTCCCTGCTGCTGTCCCCCCAACCCACCTCATATCCTTCTCTCCCCTGCCCTGCCTCTCCCCCTTCCCCTCCCTACAACACCTAGCTATTACAAACACCCACTCGAAAGCTCATAGGCTTGTTCTGGGGTTCAATGGGTTACCCAAAAAGGCCGAGAACCAGGGATCTGGTGGAACCTGGGAGGGAAGATTGTGAGGCAGAGCTCAAAAAAGGGAGGAAGACTGGGGAAGGAAACTAGAAGAGCTAGTCAGGAAAATCGAGGAGAGGATAGCTGTAGAGAGAAGGAAGTGGGAGCAACAAGCCACAGAAGCAGAAGCTATGATACAGTGCTTAGAAGAGGAACTGAGAAACCTGAAACAGCTCATTGAGAAAAATGATGGTACAGACATAACATCAGGAACTTCTGCATCAAGCACAGACAAGGGGCCTGGAGGGAGCATAGATGCTATACTGCATACAAGGGTCCTATCAGACCCACATGGGGCCAAAGCAAAGATGAGGAGCACACTAGGAACAAATGAGAGGTCTGAAGACAATGAAGAGGCTATGACACATGCAGGGACTCTAACAGACACCTGCAGGGGCCAGAACAGATAAGCAGGAAAGACAGTACACTGACCATAGGGGCCTCAGCCAGGGAAGGGCTTGAAGGAAGGAACGCTCCAATGGAAGGAACTGAAACACCTCAGAGAACGCAATGGGAGACACAGTGGGAGGACGAAAGGGCGATATCAGTGTTTGTCTACAGGCTCCAGGAAGTTGAAGAGGAAACAGAAAGAGAAAAAAGTGATTGAAGGTATCATGAAAGCAATAGGTGAGGGCGACATGACCCAGGTGGCAAATTTTCTTAGAATTTGGTGGATTGCAAGGGGATGGAAATGGCCACTCAAAGTAATTTTCAAGGCATAATCAATTCGAACCATGATTCTGCAGGAGAAAGCACGACTGGGAGACAAACAAGAGTACCAGAGTGTGTACCTGGATCGAGACAGAACACAAGAGGAAAGGTTGATACTGAAAGAGAGAGTACAAAAACGAAAGCAGGAACGAGAGGAAATGACAAAGATGAGCAGAAGAACCCAAATGCAGGTGGAAGGGAAAACACACCCTCCAGAAACACCCACAGAAGGACTCCAACCATGACAACCTCAAGGCAACTGAGCGATCTTAAAAAAACCGACACTCACACACTGATCCCTCTGCCCCCACCCCTCACACCACAAACCCTACCCTACAGCAACACCCTATGGGAAATCTGCCCCCACCCCCACCGAAACCCCCCATAGGCACCCACCAGGGCTCCCAATCCCCCAACCCCAATCTTCTCCCAGGATCACAGTATTAGAAAAGAAATTGAAGGTTAGGTACACGAACGCGGATGGAATAACGAATAAATATGAGGAACGACATGAAAGAATCAATAAGAAGTCCTCAGAAATCATAGCAGCCGCAGAAACGAAACTCACTGAGACAATAACAGATGCAACCTTGAGGAAAGATGGAAGGAGCAGAGGGGGAGGAGGGGGTTGCATTGCTCATAAAAGACCGATGGAGATTTGAGGTAATGGAAGGCACAGACGAGATTGGAGGAAGGGACTACATAGTAGATGCACTTCAGTCTTGGTGTATAATCCACCACAGAACTGCAGGAGGCCAAGAGAGGAATATGAAGAGAGCAACAGAGCAATGGTGCACACACTGGCCGAGGTGGCAAGAAGAGCTCACTTGAGCAGAGCAAAGTTACTGGTTATGGGCGATTTGAACCACAGGGAGATCAACTGAGAAAACTTGGAGTCTCACGGGGGTCCCGAAACATGGAGAGAAAAGATGATGGATGTGGTACTGGAAAACCTTATTCATCAACATGTTAAGGACACTACCAGAGAGAAAAGGGAGGATGAACCAGCAAGACTGGACCTTGTGTTCACCCTGAGCAGTTCAGACACTGAGGACATAACATGTGAGAGGCCCCTTGGAGCTAGTGATCACATGGTTCTGTGTTTTTAATACATAGTAAAATTACAAGTGGAGAGGGTAACAGGAGTAAGATGGGAAAAGTCAAACTATAAAAAGGGGGACTACACAAGTATGAGGAACTTCCTGCAGGAGGTTCAGTGGGACAGAGAATTAGCAGGAAAGTCTGTAAATGAAATGATTGAATACATAACAACAAAATGCAGGGAAGCAGAAGAAAGGTTTGTTCCCAAGGGCAATAGAAATAATGGGAAGATCAAAGAGAGCCCTTGACTTACCCGAAGGTGTAGGGAGGCAAAAATTAAGTGCAACAATGAATGGAAAAGATACAGGAGGCAAAGGACCCAGGAAAATAGAGAGACTAGTCAAAGAGCAAGAAACGAGTATGCACACACACACACACACACACACACACAGGAGCTCGGACTCGACCCCCGCAACCTCAACTAGGTAAGTACACACACACACACACACACTCCCCCTCTCTCTCTCACTCTCACTCTCTTCCCCTTTTTCCTTCTCACTATCCCCCTCTCTCTACCTTCCCTTCTCTCTCTCTCTCTCTCTCTCTCTCTCTCTCTCTCTCTCTCTCTCTCTCTCTCTCTCTCTCTCTCTCTTGCTCTCTCTCTCTCTTGCTCTCTCTCTCACTCTCTCTCTCTCCATCTCTTCTCCATTTTTCCCTTCTCATTCTCCCCCTCTCCTTCCCTTCCCTTCTCTCTCTTTCCCCCTCTCACACTCTCTCTCCCCCTTTCCCTTCTCACTCTTCCCCTCTCTCTCTCCTTCTACCTTTCCCTTCTCTCTTCTCTCATAAAAAAAAAAAAAAAAAAAAATGGTGGGGACTCGCTGGAACCAAGGATCAGATGGGAATGGTTCTGGTAGGGAGTGGATGGAGGGGCAGTGGAAAAGGATGGAACAAGAGTGGGAGAGAAAATTAGGAGAGCTTTCTGAAAAAATGGAGAAAGAGCTCTCTGTGAAATTGGAAAAGAGGTTGGAGAAGGAGACAAAGAATTGGGAGGCACAAGTCGAAACTGCAGTAGCCAAGATAAGGGTCCTAGAAGTTGAAATAAATAGGCTGAAGCGAGTTACAGGTTCAGTGACCAGAGAAGACACAGCATATGAAGCTGCGAGGCCGAACAGGAAGGAAGGAATTATGAATTATGCTAAGGTCATATCAGCCTGCCAAGGAGGACCAAGGAGTGAAAGGGAAGAACAGCTGGTTGCAGATGGAGAGGGTGATAGGTCGAATGCTGAGGCACAACCAGGCTATCAAGAGCTACTGGAAAAATCAAGGGAGAAACTGACCACTTACAGGCAGGATCCAGAGTCACAGAGGGTGAGGCAATGGGAGGAAGAAAGGGCAAAATCAGTGTTTATCCATGGGCTTCAACAGAGAGAGGAAAGGACACACACTGAAAGGCAGCAGGAAGAAAGAAAGGAGATTGAGAAAATCATCACGGGAAATAGGTGAAGAGATGGACGAGATTGTAAATTTTCAGAGAATAGGGGGGGTACTCGAAGGGGAGAAACCGACCAATCAAGCTGATTCTCAGGACGGAAACAGTGCGGAACAGGATCCTCCAAGAGAAACCACGATTTAAATACTCGGAAGAGTACAAGAGGGTGTTCCTAGACAGAGACAGAACAAAATCAGAACGACAGCAGCTGAGGGAGAGGACAAAAAAGCGAAAGGAGCTAGGAAAAGAGACAAGGATGGAACCAGCAGAGGTCAGTCAGAGCAGAACAGAACAGCAAGGGCAAGCGCACACACAACTATTCTCAGAACCATACAACCTATCACACCATCCCAACACACACTACAATCCATACCCACAGCCTCCACCCAACACCGAGCTATAGAATCCCACAGTATGCCACCAGGTCTCCCACCCTCACAGGCCCCCCAAACCACAGTGTTGGAAAGGAAACTGAAGGTATGGTACACAAACGCTGATGGAATAACAAATAAGTGGGAGGAGTGGCATGAAAGAGTCAAAGAAGCATCACCGGACATCATAGCTCTCACAGAAACCAAGCTTACAGGTATGATAACAGATGCCATCTTTCCAATGGGATACTAAATCCTGAGGAAAGACAGAGGGAACAGGGGGGGTGGAGGAGTGGCGTTGCTGATCAAAAATCGCTGGAATTTTGATGAGCTGGAGAGAGGAGACAGCGGAGAAGAAAGTGATTACATAGCGGGAACACTTCACTCTGGAGGTCCCAAGGTGGTAATAGCAGTGATGTATAACCCACCACAGAACAGCAGGAGGCCAAGGCAAGAGTACGACGAGAGCAATAGAGCGATGGTTGACACACTGGCTAGAGTGGCCAGAAGAGCTCATGCATGCAGGGCAAAGCTCCTGATCATGGGTGACTTTAACCACAAGGAGATCGATTGGGAGAACTTGGACCCACATGGGGGCCAAGATACATGGAGGGCTAAGATGATGGAGGTGGTACTGGAAAACTTCATGTGCCAACACGTAAGGGACACTACAAGAGAGAGAGGAGAGGATGAACCAGCAAGGCTGGACTTAGTATTCACCTTGAGTAGTGCAGATATCGAGGACATCACATATGAAAGACCCCTTGGGGCCAGTGACCATGTGGTTTTAAGCTTCGAATACACAGTAGAGCTACAAGTGGAGGGAGAAGCAGGAAGGCCAGGACGAATGAAGCCAAACTACAAGAAAGGGGACTACACAGGAATGAGGAACTACCTGAACGGGGTTCAGTGGGACAGAGAACTGGCAGGGAAGCCAGTTAATGAGATGATGGAATATGTAGCAACAAAATGCAAGGAGGCTGAGGAGAGGTTTGTACCCAAGGGTAACAGGAATAATGAAAAAGCCAGGATGAGCCCATGGTTTACCCAAAGGTGCAGGGAGGCAAAAACCAAGTGTGCTAGGGAATGGAAGAAATATAGAAGGCAAAGGACCCAGGAGAATAAGGAGAACAGTCGTAGAGCCAGAAACGAATATGCACAGATAAGAAGGGAGGCCCAAAGACAATATGAAAATGACATAGCAGCGAAAGCCAAATCTGACCCGAAACTGTTGTACAGCCACATCAGGAGGAAAACAACAGTCAAGGACCAGGTAATCAGGCTAAGGAAGGAAGGAGGAGAGACAACAAGAAATGACCATGAAGTATGTGAAGAACTCAACAAGAGATTCAAAGAAGTGTTCACAGAGGAGACAGAAGGGACTCCAGAAAGACGGAGAGGTGGGGCACACCACCAAGTGCTGGACACAGTGCACACAACCGAGGAAGAAGTGAAGAGGCTTCTGAGTGAGCTAGATACCTCAAAGGCAATGGGGCCAGATAACATCTCCCCATGGGTATTGAGAGAGGGAGCAGAGGCGCTATGTGTACCCCTAACAACAATATTCAATACATCTATCGAAACAGGGAGATTGCCTGAGGCATGGAAGACAGCAAATGTAGTCCCAATCTTTAAAAAAGGAGACAGACATGAAGCATTAAACTACAGACCAGTGTCACTGACATGTATAGTATGCAAAATCATGGAGAAGATTATCAGGAGAAGAGTGGTGGAACACCTAGAAAGGAATGATCTCATCAACAGCAGCCAACATGGTTTCAGGGACGGGAAATCCTGTGTCACAAACCTACTGGAGTTCTATGACATGGTGACAGCAGTAAGACAAGAGAGAGAGGGGTGGGTGGATTGCATTTTCTTGGACTGCAAGAAGGCGTTTGACACAGTTCCACACAAGAGATTGGTGCAAAAAACTGGAGGACCAAGCAGGGATAACAGGGAAGGCACTACAATGGATCAGGGAATACTTGTCAGGAAGACAGCAGCGAGTCATGGTACGTGGCGAGGTGTCAGAGTGGGCACCTGTGACCAGCGGGGTCCCGCAGGGGTCAGTCCTAGGACCAGTGCTGTTTCTGGTATTTGTGAACGACATGACGGAAGGAATAGACTCTGAGGTGTCCCTGTTTGCAGATGACGTGAAGTTGATGAGAAGAATTCACTCGATCGAAGACCAGGCAGAACTACAAAGGGATCTGGACAGGCTGCAGACCTGGTCCAGCAATTGGCTCCTGGAGTTCAATCCCACCAAGTGCAAAGTCATGAAGATTGGGGAAGGGCAAAGAAGGCCGCAGACGGAGTACAGTCTAGGGGGTCAGAGACTACAAACCTCACTCAAGGAAAAAGATCTTGGGGTGAGTATAACACCAGGCACATCTCCTGAAGCGCACATCAACAAAATAACTGCTGCAGCATATGGGCGCCTAGCAAACCTCAGAACAGCATTCCGACATCTTAATAAGGAATCATTCAGGACCCTGTACACCGTGTACGTTAGGCCCATATTGGAGTATGCGGCACCAGTTTGGAACCCACACCTAGCCAAGCACGTGAAGAAACTAGAGAAAGTGCAAAGGTTTGCAACAAGACTAGTCCCAGAGCTAAGAGGTATGTCCTACGAGGAGAGGTTAAGGGAAATCAACCTGACGACACTGGAGGACAGGAGAGATAGGGGGGACATGATAACGACATACAAAATACTGAGAGGAATTGACAAGGTGGACAAAGACAGGATGTTCCAGAGATTGGACACAGTAACAAGGGGACACAGTTGGAAGCTGAAGACACAGATGAATCACAGGGATGTTAGGAAGTATTTCTTCAGCCACAGAGTAGTCAGTAAGTGGAATAGTTTGGGAAGCGATGTAGTGGAGGCAGGATCCATACATAGCTTTAAGCAGAGGTATGATAAAGCTCACGGCTCAGGGAGAGTGACCTAGTAGCGATCAGTGAAGAGGCGGGGCCAGGAGCTCGGACTCGACCCCTGCAACCTCAACTAGGTGAGTACAACTAGGTGAGTACACACCACACACACACACACACCACACACACACACCACAGTCACACCACACACACACACACCACACACACACACACCACACACCACACACACACACACCACACACCACACACACCACACACCACACACACACCACACACACACACACACACACACACACACACACACACACACACACACACACACGCACGCCACACACACACCCACACACGCACACACACACACATACACATACACACACACACACACAC
>NC_091292.1:39924438-39926938 GCF_038502225.1 Cherax quadricarinatus
AGAGAAAGCAGCTGAGGGAGAGGACAAAAAAGCGAAAGGAGCTAGGAAAGGGGACAAGGATGGAACCAGCAGAGGTCAGTCAGAGCAGAACAGAGCAGCAAGGGCAAGCACACACACAACTATCCTCAGAACCCCACAACCTATCATACCATCCCAACACACAATACAATCCATACCCACAGCTTCCACCCAACCCCCAACTATAGAATCCCACAGTAAGCTACCAGGTCTCCCACCCCCACAGGCCTCCCAAACCACAGTGTTAGAAAGGAAACTGAAGGTATGGTACACAAACGCTGATGGAATAACAAACAAGTGGGAGGAGTGGCACGAAAGAGTCAAAGAGGCATCACCAGACATCATAGCGATCACAGAAACCAAGCTTACAGGTATGATAACAGATGCCATCTTTCCAGCGGGATACCAGATCCTGAGAAAAGACAGAAGGAACAGGGGGGGTGGAGGAGTGGCATTGCTGATCAAACACCGATGGAATTTTGATGAGCTGGAGAGAGGAGACAGCGGAGAAGAAAGTAATTACATAGCGGGAACGCTTCACTCTGGTGGTCCCAAGGTGATAATTGCAGTGATGTATAACCCACCACAGAACAGCAGGAGGCCAAGGCAAGAGTATGACGAGAGCAATAGAGCGATGGTTGACACACTGGCTGCAGTGGCGAGAAGAGCTCATGCATGCAGGGCAAAGCTCCTGATCATGGGCAACTTTAACCACAAGGAGATCGAATGGGAGAATTGGAGCCACATGGGAGCCAAGATACATGGAGGGCTAAGATGATGGAGGTGGTACTGGAAAACTTCATGTACCAACACGTAAGGGACACTACAAGAGAGAGAGGAGAGGATGAACCAGCAAGACTGGACTTAGTATTTACCTTGAGTAGTGCAGATATTGAGGACATCACATATGAAAGACCCCTTGGGGCCAGCGATCATGTGGTTTTGAGCTTCGAATACACAGTAGAGCTACAAGTGGAGGGGGAAGCAGGAAGGCAAGGACAAATGAAACCAAACTACAGGAAAGGGGACTACACAGGAATGAGGAACGTCCTGAATGAGGTTCAGTGGGACAGAGAACTGGCAGGGAAGCCAGTTAATGAGATGATGGAATATGTAGCAACAATGTGCAAGGAGGCTGAGGAGAGGTTTGTACCCAAGGGTAACAGGAATAATGAAAAAGCCAGGATGAGCCCATGGTTCACCCAAAGATGCAAGGAGGCAAAAACCAAGTGTGCTAGGGAATGGAAGAAATATAGAAGGCAAAGGACCCAGGAGAATAAGGAGAGCAGTCGTAGAGCCAGAAACGAATATGCACAGATAAGAAGGGAGGCCCAACGTCAATATGAAAACGAGATAGCAGCAAAAGCCAAATCTGACCCGAAGCTGTTATACAGCCACATCAGGAAGAAAACAACCGTTAAGGACCAGGTAATCAGGCTAAGGAAGGAAGGAGGAGAGACAACAAGAAATGACCGTGAAGTATGTGAGGAACTCAACAAGAGATTCAAAGAAGTGTTCACAGAGGAGACAGAAGGGGATCCAGAAAGACGGAGAGGTGGGGTACACCACCATGTGCTGGACACAGTACACACAACTGAGGAAGAAGTGAAGAGGCTTCTGAGTGAGTTAGATACCTCAAAGGCAATGGGGCCAGATAACATCTCTCCAAGGGTCCTGAGAGAGGGAGCAGAGGCGCTATGTGTACCCCTAACAACAATATTCAATACATCTATCGAAACAGGGAGATTGCCTGAGGCATGGAAGACAGCAAATGTAGTCCCAATCTTTAAAAAAGGAGACAGACATGAAGCACTAAACTACAGACCAGTGTCACTGACATGTATAGCATGCAAAATCATGGAAAAGATTGTCAGGAGAAGAATGGTGGAACATCTAGAAAGGGACGATCTCATCACCAGCAGCCAACATGGTTTCAGAGATGGGAAATCCTGTGTCACAAACCTACTGGAGTTCTATGACATGGTGACAGCAGTAAGACAAGAGAGAGAGGGGTGGGTGGATTGCATTTTCTTGGACTGCAAGAAGGCTTTTGACACAGTACCACACAAGAGATTAGTGCAAAAACTGGAGGACCAAGCAGGGATAACAGGGAAGGCACTGCAATGGATCAGGGAATACTTGTCAGGAAGACAGCAGCGAGTAATGGTACGTGGCGAGGTGTCAGAGTGGGCACCTGTGACCAGCGGGGTCCCACAGGGGTCAGTCCTAGGACCAGTGCTGTTTCTGGTATTTGTGAACGACATGACGGAAGGAATAAACTCCGAGGTGTCCCTGTTTGCAGATGACGTGAAGTTGATGAGAAGAGTTCATTCGATCGAAGACCAGGCAGAATTACAAAGGGATCTGGACAGGCTGCAGACCTGGTCCAGCAACTGGCTCCTGGAGTTCAATCCCACCAAGTGCAAAGTCATGAGGATTGGGGAAGGGCAAAGAAGACCGCAGACGGAGTACAGTCTAAGGG